>NC_056743.1:741626101-741891101 GCF_019279795.1 Protopterus annectens
CACTATTTTCTCCTGGTTTAAATGATCATTTATAACTAATTAATATAGCCAATATTTTATGTTTTTTACCATATTTGTTATTTGGATCATCTATTTTTCACTTGTTGTTTTTTATTTTCTAGTTTGTATTTTCCTTCCAGTTTTTCTTTCAGGCAGTATTATGGGCATGCCTAAAATCCTTTGGAAGCACCTCATTGGTCTATGGACCTGATTTAAACCTGCATTTGTGCATCATTTCCTGTTTGCACTTTTTTTGTTCCACTGAGGAAAGCCATGTTAGGCTGAAACCGGTCTGGATTATTGGATTGTTCGATATGTATTAAAACACTTAAGTTTTACCTTAGTGTTGCTGTAGTTATATACTGAGTTTTGTGCTGGCATTTTTTCAGTTACTGATACTTTGTTTTGCCTTGCACTTGGATCCTACTTGTAGGGCTTTTCTAGTTTTACATTTACTATTATGGCAAGTTCAGCTTACCCAGTTGTATTATGTTTATCAAATTGATCAATGCTGCAGTAGCCTTACAACTTGTTGTGAATGGGTGCTGTTTGTGTTGTTGGCACCGACTAGAAAACCTTTCCAGTTTGCTAATGTATGATTTTCTAATAGCAGGCTTTCTTGCTTCCATTAGTACGTGTGCTGCATGTCCTCAGTAAACAGTTGTCTAAAAGGAATTAAAACCCTATCATCCAGGCAGTCGGGTGAAGATGACTGATATCTAGATGTATCAAAAACTCATGTATTTATGTAAGTAGATTCAGCATGTGTGGAAGCTTGTGGAAATTGCCCCTCACCATCTCCAAAAAAAGGAGAAGCACGGTTCTCTTAGCCAGAAGGAACTCCGGACAGTGATCTTGGGGGATTCCTTCTGAATTTTCAGAGGTACCATGGGTATTAGAGGAAGGGTTGGAAAAGCATATAGGAAATTTTTTATTTATTTTACATTTGTTGACCGGGCTAGTCTAACTGGATATATGTCCATTTTCAGTAGAGGCCCGGGGAGAAAAGCTCCAGGACAAAACAGATGAAAAAGTAAAAAAAAATTGTGTGGAATAAAAATAGAGTTTACATAGAAAAAACATACAAAATACTGGGATACATTTTCAAGACACTGGTTTGAATCATCTACAAGATATTAACACCCTATTAAAAAAACACCCTCTGAAAAACAAGAGTTTACATAGAAAAAACATACAGAATACTGGGATACATTTTACAACACACTGGTTAGTAATCATGTACAAGATATAAACACCCTGGTTAATAATAAATACAAAAATAGAGAAGACAATAGTTAAATACTATTTACAAATATATAGAAAATGACATTTATAATGAGTCAAATCATAGAAGTTACAGATAAACTGTTCTGATTACATATACAATAAGTACAAAATTGACAAAAGAGGGAAAGTAAAAAAGTAATCTTAATCAGTTAGTCAGGGTTGTTACAAGGGCACAGCCATTTTGTTCTAAGGAGTATTTTCAGTTGTTGTTTGAAGAGGGGTAGAGAAGGAAGAGAAGTTAATTCAGTAGGTAGAAGGTTCCACTTTCTCCCAGTAGAGTTTGAGAACAGAGAATCACCTGCCAAGTTTGACTTACTAATGTTAATTAACAATTTATTTGCTGATCGTAAGTTAGTGAGATTTTTATAGGGGGTGATGATATTTGAGAGTATTGGGGTATTATTTGGGTGGTAGAGGATCTTGTGAGCAATGATAAGTTGACTATATTGAAGCTGAGGAGGTAGTTCAAGCCATCCTAGTTGTTTCAGATTCTTATAGTGATGGGTTCTATACGGATCACCAGTGGCAAATCTTGCAATGTTATTATAGGAGGTAGCTAGTTTGAGGCAATTATGTTTTGACAGATTGGTATAGATTGGTGAGGCATAAAGGAGTGTTGAGATTAGATGAGAATGGGCAATAGTAGATCTAGCTATTGGAGTGAGGAAGGATTTGACTCTATATAGAGAGCCCATTTTTCTGTTGACTGTTTTTATTGTGTTAATATGGGAGTCAAAGTTAAGGTTGTTGTCTATGGTAATTCCTAGAAGCTTAGTGGTAGTGTCAGGGGATATGAGGGTACCATTGTTAGAAGTAACAGAGAAATCAATAGGTATGTGCTTCCGGGTAGGGGTAAACAGCAGGTGCTTAGTTTTTTTAGGATTGAGGAGGAGGCAGCGTTTTAAGAACCATGACTCTATTGTGTGAAACATTTCCTGAGTTAAGGACTGTAGTTCTGATGAAGATTTGGCTGTGCAGATTATTGTTGAATCATCTGCATATTGTATACAGGTTGCATGAGGAGTAGCTTTGCAGAGATCATTAATAAAAATAGAGAATAATAAAGGACCAAGACTAGAGCCCTGGGGAACACCTAGTGTAACTGGTAGGTGGGATGATAGATTATTTTCCCACATAACAGCTTGCTGTCTGTCACTTAGGTAGGAGCTAAACCATTGTACAGCTAGAGTATTGAGAGAAAGTGATTTAAGAATGTTAATAAGCAATGTGTGGTTAACCATATCAAAAGCTTTTGATAGATCAATAAATAGGGCTAAAGAGAGAGTATTATTATTGCGATTTCTATTAATAGTGTCAGTGAAAGATAAGAGGGCTGTAGTGGTACTATGGTATGGTCTAAAGCCATGTTGGCTTTGTGCAAGTAGGTTATGTTTTAGTAAGTGGTCTAGAAATTGATGATGAATACATTTTTCCATTATTTTTGCTAAGGGGGATAGTAGGGCTATAGGTCGGTAGTTAGAGTATTTATTTGAGTTGCCTCCTTTATGTAGGGGGATAATGTGTGAGATTTTCCAGATAACTGGGATGGTTCCCTCATTAATGGTTCTGTTTATTAGGATTGGTATTGGATAAGCTACTGCTTTGGCAGCTTTTTGCAGATATTGTGCTGGAATCTGGCCAGCAGAAGTAGTACAAGGCTTAAGTTTTAGAATGTGTTTGTGGATGAAATTAGTGGAGATGGGTTGGAATAGGAAAGTAGGAAGAGAGCTGGAGATGAGGTTAGGAAGGCTGGAGCTGTCAGGGGTTAGGTGGCTGGCTAGAGATTGGATGACTTCTGTAAAGAAGGTATTAAACGCATTAGCAGTTTGGTTGGGAGTTTCATGATTAGCACCAGTTGGGGTTGGTGTACTGCAGTGACCGGGGTGTAACAGACTATTGATACTTGCCCAGAATTTCTTGGGGTTGTTTAGGTTAGTTTGCTGCATTTTACAGTAAAGTTTTTTTTTTGTCTGAAAGTATAGCTTTTTTTGTCATATTTCTCATTTGTCTAAATGTTTGTTGATCTGTTAAGTTTTTTGTAGTTCTCCACCTAGTCCAGGCTTTATTTCTGAGTAACATTTTTTTCCTGGTGTCTTTACAGAGCCATGGGGCTGGTTTAGACCTAGTTCTGATAGTACGTTTTGGTGTATGTTGACCAAGGATATTTAAGAAGGTACAGTTAAAGTGTATAACAGCCTCTTCAAGTGGGAGGATTTTTAGGGGAGACCAATCACAAGAGCTAAGTTTAGTTTGGAATAACCTTTTGTTAAACTGTTTATTTGACTGTATAGTCCTATATGATGTTTGGTGTGGGATATCAATCTTTTGCCTGATTATATAGGTCAAGGAGTGGTCACTTACATCATCAGGGAGGACACCTACTTTGTAAGTTTGATGGTGGTTATTAATAAGGATCCAATCCAAGGTGCTCTCTTTTTTGGTTGGTTTGTTAATTCTAGTTGGGGAGGTGATGGTCTGTGAGAAACCATGAAGGTTGATATGAGAAGTAGGGTGGTCAGTAGCAAAGCATTTCCAGTCAATATTGAAGTCACCAAGGATTATAGTTTCTTGTGGGAAGGTTGATGCTGCCCAATTAAGTATGTCTTTAAGTGTAGATGTATTGTTCCCAGGAGGTAGGTAGATGCAAAAGATGTACATGGATTTACTAGAATTAAGTTGTACTTTAGAAATAAGAACTTCTGCATTACTGTCTTTAGGTGTGTTGTAAGGTAATGAGGTAACTTGTAATCCATCATTGAAAATAATTGCTACTCCTCCTCCCTTTCTCTTTAAACAGTCTAGTCACAGTATATTGTAGCCTAATGGGAGGATTTCATTATCCTGGGTTGCTGGTTTTAGCCATGTCTCTGTCAAACATAGAATGTCAAAAGAGTGTACATCCAAGACAGCGTGTAGATTTGGAACTTTGTTATTAACACTCTGAATGTTGAGGTGTGCTATCAGGAGAGCATTATGGTGTCTGTTTGGGGTATGTAGGATAGAGAGTTTAGTGTTGAGAGATTCAGTAGAAAGGATATTAGCTGGGCCTGGATTAGGACGGATGTCTCCATCTTGTAAGGAATGCTTTTTTAGTCTAAGCAAAATATAATGTAAGTTACCAAGTTGATACTGAGCTTTTTTAGGTATTAGGCTATTGTATTTAATGTGTGCCAGTCTGTGGTACTTTGCTAGTAGGTATGTAGGTGTGGATAAGATGTTTATATTATTATGGGTGGGGGTGTGACTATGTGTGGTTGGTTGTTTGTTGGGGTATTGAAAATGAAAATAAGTTAGGTGTTCAAAGGAGGTTAGGACATAGGCTGAGGTTAAGATGGATAAAAGTATGGTGCTGAGTAGTAGTTTAGTTAGTGTAGGGGTAGTAGTGGTAGGCATGAGTACTATAATTACGGAAAAAATATAAGCAAGGTATGAAAGGTGTGTAGAAGTAAAAGAGGTTTATGTGGAAGTAAAAGAGCTATATGAGGGGGCAAGTGATAGGTTGTGTGCTGAGTTTGTGTGGTTAATTATCTCAGGTAGAGGGAGTGTCTTATTTGCTGGAAAGTGGAGGAGGGTGTGGTCTAGTATTATAAGTCTAGGATGCCTGGGGGTGGGTGGGATTTGGTGGTAGGGGAGCGAAGTGAGCCTGCAGGGCGAACGGAGCGGGCAGAAACAAGAGAAGGAGGACAGGTTGAGATAGAAACAATCAGCAGAGCACTGACTGTTGAAGGTAAGTATTGTTAAGAGAAAGAGTAGAGATGGTAGAGGTAGAGCTAGAGAAATTATGTGGAACAAAGGGGTACAACTAGCAGGAGAAAATCTAAACAGGCAAGAGTATTAGCAAGATTTCCACCTCAGCAGTGTAGGTGAAATAGACTGTGAGCCAAAGGGATAGACCTATGGGAAGAATAAGATTGGGGATGGGTGCCACCTGTTGGGCATAAAAAACAGATGTTTAAATAAGTTTAGAGTCTGGCCTAAGATATGGTAGCATAAAGACAGTTAGGGAGCATTTACTAGTGATAAGAGAGATATACAGGTTAAGTGGTGGGTAGGAGGTAAGGCTACTGACTATCCTGGCTTGGAAGCATACTTTAAAACCACCTGAAAGACTAGATACAGACAGACTAATTATCAGGTGTAGGATAGCACATACTTTCTTGCTTCCTCTTTGAGAAGGTATCTGGTTGGGAGGCAGTGAGATGATTGCAGCTGGAGACCTGGAAGGGGTCCTTAGTCTTCAAGCAGGAAGGTTTTTAGAGTACTGCAGCATAAGCAATATGGATAGCTAGGTACTATACAGCCAAGGATGCTAAAGCCAGGAATCGCTCAGCAGCTAGGGGCAAGTGAATGAAAAAATATCTGTCCATAAAATTCCTGTCCATAGAAGGAAAAAAAACATCTGTCTTCCAGGCATTCTTGTATAGAGTCGAGGAACAGAATCTTGCCAGTTGATTGTTCAGAGAGGAAGCAAAGAGGTCGTCTTAAGGAATTCCCCACAGATGGATCAAATCATGGAAGACCCTGTGATCTAGTATCCATTTGTGAGGGTCTGCTCTGGTCCTGCTAAGCTTGTCTGCCGCAAAATGTTGCTCCGATGGAATGCAGGATGCCTGTAGAGTGAGACTGTGCTGTGAAGCTACATCCTAAGCTAATGTAGATAGTTTGCAAAGGGAGTACAACCTGATTCTCATTAGAAGCTGACTGTCAATCCTTGAAAGACTCAGAGAAACATGCACTTCGGTGGCAATAAGTCTCTGAAGAGCTTCATGCCCAAACTTGAATTTTAGCCAGCTCAGCTCGAGCTGCATGACAGTTTGGGCATGTGGGGAAGTTTTGTAAGCTGGCCAGCTGTTATAACCTTGGAAGGATATTACCCGTATAGCTTAGCCTACTGCAGCAGTGATCAGTATGATGAACATTCTTAAAAGATATTACAGAAACCTCAGTATAATGTAGCGCAATTGTTTGGCTTTCTTTCTCTGCACTTGCCATACCTTATAATTCACTTTACTTGCTTTCCCTATCAGATCAAAGAGATTTTGCAAGGAACTTGATTTTAACAATGGGTACTCGTATAAGTACATTAACTGTTGCTTTGAACTCTCCCAGATGAGCATTTCTGTAATGTGTTTTCTATTGTGCCTGCTATGTCATCTGCAAATGTTCTGTCACTACTGGTATTACAGTTTTAACCTGTCCTACAGATCTGAAAAATGTCTTATCAAACATATAAAGGGGAGTGGTTTCTTCTGTGCACATTTCGTTTGCTGTATCTGATGAGCCTCAGGGATGCCTGCAATACATGAGGCTTAGGATACTTCTGTTGCAGCAAGCAGACAGCTTGTTCCAGTTTTCCCATTTATTCCCTGTGTTCTCTGCATCTGATATTGCCTTCCCAGTGAGCAATGTTGAAATTAACATGACTTATCTTGAATATGTCTGTATGAGCACTTGCCTTTGTATCCTAATATGAAGTAGAGGCAGTGACATCTTCTCCTATACATTTAGATACAGGCTTTTCTCCTTCATGTAGGTCATTCCCTAGGAAAGGACAAGTCTTGAAAATAATTTTCTTCCACCAGAGGTACTGGCTGTTTCCCTTTCTCTTCCTCAAGTGCAGCATTTCCCCTTAGAGTCTGGCTTCTGTTTTCTATCTATCTATCTGTTTACTTCCGTATAATAGAGAGAAGTTAGGACTCGTTTTTAGGTTTTCCTTTCTTGTTTTCAATCTGTTTGAAAACCACCTGTCCCTTCCTCAGTTACTTTTCGTATTTCTCTTATTGTATTCTTAACTAGTAGACTTCCATCTGTCTCTTCCTTGGTTCCTGTTCCAATTCTCTTAGTGTATTCTTAACTATGGACCTGTCTGTGCCACACTCTGTGCCAACTTGTGCTATAGCTCTAACTGCTGCGGTACTTTGGTAAAACTCAAACTCCCTGTCAGTTCATATACTGACTTCTTTCAGTATTTTAACAGTTTTTTTTTTTTTTATAAGACTCAGAGGTTGATGTATATGGCCTTTACATGTAGCGCTAAATCTCATCTCATTTTGGGTTTTCTAGCCCTGCATTTTTCTCATTGCTGGGACTACATACATCTGGTAGGCTATCCGGTAGTACCTTTTCCTCCTGGTTAAACTCAACAATGTGACAGGTGATAAGGGACAGAGAAAAATTGTGGAAAATGTAGAAAGGAATCTGTAATTAACACCTAAGAGAAAATACAGAATTAAGGACAAATAAAGGCAAAATTATTTACTTTAGGTTTTTCCAACAAGGTGAAATCAATCGCTACCAAAATTCTGGGCAACTATTAAACAGTTAAGTATCCTCAAGAACCTTTCTAAATAAGGCAATCATTCTACTTAACTTGTACATTACTTAATCTTCTGTAATAACCTGTAGCCTCACTCCACCTCAATCCTTTCAGACTTTTACAAATCCTACCTCACCTATGCCAGATGCCCCCTTTTACACTGTCATTAAACAAAAATCCATTTCAAATCCATAACAGCCAAAAAGTACAAGAATGCCTTACATGCAGCTGTATACATTTTTTAATTCCCTTCATCCATGCTTTTTATAGTGTGATGCCAACATCGTAATGTAAATAAATATTTATCACCTCTGTTTAACCACAATTAATGCCTTTCATAGCTTCAAACCTTCTCTCGCAGTTCCACTCCCAAACGTCATCCACCTTTCCATTTCAAATGACTGCAGGCCAGTGTCCAACATATGCTCAATAACTAAGATATATGAAAAGCTCCTATAACAACAAATTTTGGAATACAGTCAAACATATGACATCTTAAGTGACAGACAACATAGATTAAGAATTAAATGTAGTATTATCGCTTTCATTCAGTTCTTACATGATGATAATATCTCAAACATGCAACAGGGTCTTTTACTAGGAGCCATCTTTTTAGACTTTAAAAAGGTATTTTATAACGCTAATCATGAATTGTTACTGCCTGTCTCCATAGTTTTTGTTCAGGAAATCTTCACAAAGGTATAGCTCAAAAATCCATATTAGGACCAGTTTGTTTTTTTCCGTTCATTCATCATCTTTTTACTGATCTTCCACAAGCCCATTTATTACTTCATGCAGACAATATAGAACTTACTTCCTCACACAAACAAGTGCCTCTGTTGGAACAAATCATTACCATCTGATTTCTTCTCTCTCAGGAAATGGTTCTGTGACAAAATAGAAATAAATGTTAATGCATTCAGTGCTATGCTATTTGCAACTTCAAAAAAGCTTAACAAAGCCCCTACTTCTGAGCTCTCAATATTCTAATGGAACGCCACTACCCAGTATTAAGGAACAATGATAACAGGACTTTCAGATTGGTCAATTGATCAGAGTCTTGCCTTTCTTGCCCACATCAAGCAATAATCAAAAAAATGCTTCTGTTAGAACTTGCCTATGAATTCTCCAATCTCCCCCCCCCCCCCAAAAAAGTTATTTCTTTAAATGTTTTATTCTTTTCTTCGACAAGATTATGACCTTCCAAGCTTTGTTTTCAATTCAGCCTATAACACTTTCTTACTACAGAGTACTGAACATAAAATTCTTATCTTGAAACATGGAAAGAAAATCACTGTATTACTATACAATAAAGTAACTGGCTTTCTGTTAAACAGAGAGCATCATTCCCACTTAACATCCTAACATACAAGCTCCTGTGTGATTCCTTCGGTTCACCTCTTAGAAGCAAACTAAAATCTGTGTTCTAATTATTTTCTCAGGAAATCGCAATGCTTTATTCCTACTCTGGCCTTCCTTTTAATTGACTAGAGGGGAAAATGGATTTTCTAAATCTGATCCAATGGCATTCTTACATAGCAATTAGTAATTTATTGAATTTAATACTGACACATTTATATGCACCTTGAAATACTATAACTGATCCATCCTTGAAGCACTACCTTTAGATGAGGCTATTCAGGAATTTAATAAAATATTTTTAAATATTCTCAAATACCATGTACCATTATAAGAAAGAAGAGAGTAAAAGCTAACCATGCTCCTTGGCTAAACAAAAATACTAAGCTACTCCTGCAAAAAAGCGACAACCCCTTGGAAACATGGTTAAAAGATAACACATGCCAAAACCTGCAAAACTTCAGAGAGCTGTGCAATTTTACCCAAGTTAACACCAATAAAAAACACTTCTATTCCCATCTTCAAAATAATGATGGAAACCATCCAGAGAAATTCTGATCTTCTGTCTGAGAAATATTGCACCCCAGAACTAGAACTAAAAGTCAGCCAAACCCTCCAACTCCTCTGCAATAGAAATAACATCCCAGTTCAACTCGTACTTCATTGACACCACAGCAAATCTTACTAAGGTGACTGTTTTCATAACCCCTAATATACATAATCCCCACCCTGCTTAACTCATTTACATTCATGTTTCAACCTAGGTCAAATTCCTGTATAAGAAAAACAAAATTCAAACCCTAAAACCCAGCTGTCTATCTTTTGATAACCTCTCAGCAGAATACCTTGTAACTGCAGCTGATCTTATAGCCAACCCCATCTCTATTTTATACAGGTTGAAAAGTCATACCTTATTCCACTTCATGAATATAACAAATTATCATGCTTTAGACTACATCTATATTGTTCCCACTATTTAAAATTTTGGAAAAATGTATTCATACGTAACTACTCTACTACCTCCTCCATGAACAACTTTGGACTCCCACACATCATGGCTTTCATCATGCCACAGCACAGCCAGAAACATCAGCAAAGTTATTCCTTTGCTTGTTTAAAGTCTTCAGCACTGCCTCTCTTATCAGTGCCCTGCAACAAATGTCTTCTCTAGTCCGATCCCATATTACTCTCCAGTAAATTAGTTATTACTTATCCAACCGATGTCTGTAAAAGGGTATGACACACTTTCCCTTTTTGTCATTTACTGTTGCGCTGCTGCACGTTTCTATAACACTGTGTATACCTCCTCACAGCTAGCCTACTTAATCCAATATGTGGGATGATTCAGCCCTTATTTGCTCTGCAGACCCCTGAGACATCTTCAATAAATCCCACAAGATGCTCTTACCTCCATCATAAATTGGCTCTGCAATTCTCAACTACTGTTAAATCCCCAGCCCCCCTCCCAAAAAAACAATACTCCCATTCTTCCCCATTTCCCACACACAAGACAAAAAGAACTTTAAAATTACCTTTTTCAATAATGTGATATAGGAACAGAAGTGGTTTATATAATAAACTAGTAGGGTTGCTAGTAGGTGACGACCTTAAATTTGATCTTTACATCCAACACACAATTAAAAAAATCTCCAGAAACTAGGAAACACAGAAACTCTCCAAATGAAGAGGAGATAAAATCAGGAAAAAAAAGGAGAGTAGTATTTCTGGAATTGAATTAATTCTCAAATCTTGGTGAGTACCTTCATGAGGTGGACCCTGTTTTTATAAAATCTCACCAATATGACAGTTACATAAACTGCAAGTGTGTAGGCACACTGATGCTGGGACTGGAAAAAAATGACAACGTAGAATCCTCAAGTGACAAAACATTCCTACAGTGGGGTTAGGCCAGGCTCAGGGGGAGGATGCCCCCCATTGTAAAACAAAGTACTAATCCGTAAAAACTCAAATGCCAAAAAAGAGCCATAAAGATAATAGAGTGAACTACTAAGGATAAGAAAGAAATTGTGCATTGCAAGTAGCCCAGAATTGCCAGATAGAAGATGCACAAAAAGATTGAGAAATTACAGGAAAGAAAAATACTTGTACAAGAAAAACTGTCAAAAGCTTCAAATGTAAATTTTTGTTCAGTAATGCAACAGATTTGTGAAGAACATTGTATAGACCAAGAAACCTTGGGCCATTTGGAAAAAGAAGTGACTGAGGAAATGAGAAAATATAAAGAATAAAATCTAGAGATTTTTGAAAGATATAGAAGAGAAACAAGGACATAGGAAAGAAAGAGACATCTGATAGGGTGCAGTATGTATGCAAAGGAGAAATCCAAACTAAGCAATACAAAAAAGGCAGCGTCAAATATACTTGAAAATAACTATAGGCAAAGGCACCCAGATACGGAAAATTTCTCAATACAAAAGATAAAATCACAAAGGGGGAATGTAGAACAGAAGATTAGTAATGCAGAAGTTAAACAGTAGCTGAAGTTATGGAACACTTGTGAATTAAAGGATTTAGTGTAGAAAGTCTATGTCACAGCATGATGGAACAATGAGTCCCCAAAGGTAAGGAGAAATAGGAGGAGTGGGAGACCTCTGAAGAATTTTCAATTTTTCAGTCAGTTTTCATTAAAGATAAATACACCTCTAGATTGGTTAAACAGTATGATTCCCTGGAGATACTTCAGCTAAAATGAATTGTTGGTAGGACACCTATTCAAGTTATTGCCAGCTGCAGGGCCCCCTCCATGAATCAGGACACCCACTCTGCCTATTTGGATCTACTTGAGTCTATCAAGATACATCCGAACACCATGCTTTTGGGTGACTTTACTACCCACCCATTGACTGGTAAATTATTCTTGCTCAAACTCACTTTCCCAAAGGTTCCTTGACTTTAAATCCAGTGCCCTGGACCAGCTGGTTGACACCCCCACTAGGGGCGTCAACATTCTGGGTCTGGTGCTTACCAATATTAACAAAGATATAGGTTATCTCCAAACACATGACCCTACACGGTTTGGATTTGTCAAAGGGAGATTGTGCCTGTTAAACCTGGTGGACTTTGAGACAACTCACCAAGGCCCAGGATGAGGGAAAATCTGTGCATGCAGTTTACCTAGACTTAGTCAAAGCTTTTGACACTATCCCCCCACTCAGGTGTCATTGACAAACTCACCCAGCTATGTATCAACCCTTATATCATTAGATGGGTCGCTAACTGGCTCACTGATAGAATGCATATAGTTAGAATAAGGGAATCCACCTCCAACAGAAGACCTGTAATCAGTAGTGTTCCACATGTATCAGTCCTGGAATCTCTGCTGTTTGGAATCTATTTCCCTGAAGTACAAGCACAAACTAATGGTCTGTGGCTGACAAAGTTTGCTGACGACGTCAAACTGGGAGCGGTCATAGAATCTCCAAATGATGTTAACATCCTACAAAGAGGGTCTTACACAAACAAATGATCGGTGTCAAATCATGACGTTAAACTCAATGCAAAAAAATGTACTATCATCCCTTTCGGTAAGAACGATGTTTCTGCTAACTACCACATCAATCAATATGCATTCAGTGGTGAGACACCTGGGCACACATGTTGACAACAGTCTTACATTTGATCACCATGTCTTCAGAGTGGTAAGAAGGGCATTTTGTATTGCGCGTCTCATAAGTAAGGGTATTGCCTCCAGAAAAAAAGTTATAACATCCCTGTATTCTTCCCTTACCAGGCCAATAATTGAGTATAACACCCCTTTTGATATGTACCCTTCCAAGCACCTGCAACAATTGGAGAAACCGCAGTGGTTCCTCACAAAGTAAATTCTAGGTCTTGAGC
Source organism: Protopterus annectens (assembly GCF_019279795.1). NCBI lineage: Eukaryota > Metazoa > Chordata > Ceratodontiformes > Protopteridae > Protopterus > Protopterus annectens. Next base: position 741,638,922 of record NC_056743.1, read on the forward strand.
ATATGCCCTATGTGGATGATCTGAAATTACTGTCACTTTATTCTGTTTCATACAGACTACTCGGAGGCGATTTCTGCCTTGCATATAAGGCAATCTCTGACCCTACTTTATTGGAAGTGCTGCATATCTGCAAGTCAAATGGTACACTGGTTGCTCACTCTAAAGACGTTAACCTCGTGTGTGATATTAATAGAATCTGCTGGAGGGACAGATTTGTCTCCTAGAGGTTGTCACACCTTTTGAACAGACATCCATTTCATGTCAAACGGAGCACCTCATTGGCCCTCTTGAAATGCATTCTGGACAATTGGATAGGTAACTGTAAATTCTCCCCTGGAGGTTCCACCTGTGTCACTCTTGGACACTGGCATTAGGTGCTGATCATTGAAATAAGGGTAGTAGTGGCTAAGCTTGTAAGGGCCATAGGGCCATTAACCTAGTAAGTTCCTATGATCATATAAATATGGACATGAGAAGAAAGAGATTTAATTGGTGCAATATATATGCAAAGGAGAAAACAAAACTGACCAATACATAAAAAGCAGCACCAAAGATATTTGAAGATAAATATAGGCAAAGGCATCCATATATGGAAAATTTTACAATTCAAAAAATAAGAAAACAAAGGGGCAAAGTAGAAAAGAGGATTAGTAATGGAGAAGTTAAAGAAATAGAAACAACTTATAGATTACCTGCAAAGTGAAGGATTTAGTGTAGAAATTTAATTCTGGTAACATCACAGCATAACAGAACAATGAGTCCCAAATTAAGGCGAAAGCAGTGGAACTGGAAGCATCTGATGAGTTGTCATATGAAGTTACTTTGGAGCCTTCAGTAGGAAGACCGTACAAAAGTACAGTTTGAGTTGCACAGAAAGGGAAGGATTAGGAAATGGTGGCAGCTCTGACACAGTCAATGGTGTGGAATGATAGGCCAGTGAGTTCCCACATAAAAGAGCAACAGATGACACAGGGTGAAGCTGAAGAGAATATGTCACAAGAAGGTGTTGTGGAACTTTCTGTAGAATACTTGCAGGAAACAGAAAACAAAGAATGTGCCCTTAGTTTAGAAGAAAATGGTCTAAGGGAAGAGTTGCTTGATTTAATAGAAATGGATACACATATTAAGATCAATGACAAAATTAGATTACAGAAAATCAATAAGACCCAAGTTGCTAGAACTTTGATAAAACAAATGACCACAGTAATCGACTATTCACAGAAATTCATGGGATATAACAGAAATAAATAGGATACATTACTGTGCAGCTAAATTAATAACAGTCTTACCACAAAAACACAGGGCAGTAAGGGAAAGGAAAGGAAGAAATCAAATCCCATCATGGAAGTATCAAATATAGAAAACTATGAGGCCGTTAAGAGAAGAAGTGTCACTGTTAGAAGAGTACAGAAGGAGGGAAAAGATCAACAAAAATACTCAGAAAGATAGACGTGATAAAAGCAACATGCAGTATCAGAACAGACCAGGAATTTATCACACACTATTGCAAATAATAAACTAAAGATATCAGTACAGGCAGAAAAACTTAGAAGACATGCAGATACATATAAAGGAAAAGTACAAAATAAGCAATTCATTGGTGACCCAAAAAGTTTTATAGAGAATTATGTAACAAGGCAAAATCAATAGAAATACTGCCAAAAAAAGAAGAAATACACATTTTGAAGAAATATCTATTAAGACCCCACGGAACATAAAGATGCTGAATGGATAGAGGAAATAAAAGAAAAACAGTAAGGAGTTCAAATGTACAGGATATGAAATGGGATGAAATGACAGCCAGAGGAAATTGAAACAAAATTAAGACAAACTCCTAATTGGAAAACTCCAGGCCCAGATGTAGTACCTAACTTCTGGCTGAACATATTAACAGCTTTACATGAAGATTTAGCCCTCCATTAGAGCTATTTGTATGCACTAACCTGGCTAACCAATGGAAAAACAATACTCCTCTTTGAATGAAACTACAAGTTGTCCTAAAAACTATAATCTAGTAACTTCCCTTCCAATGATGTATAAACTGTATAGCGGAAATGATGCTGATTGAGTTTTCTTCTAAATGAATATAAACTCTATCATGGCAGTAGAACAAAAGGGTAATAGAAAAAAGTTGTATGGAACAAAGGATTGTTTGTTGTTAGTCATAATGGAGAACTGTAAAAAAGGCGAGGAATCTAAGTATGGCATGGATAGACTACAAAAAAAGCATTTGACAGTATCCCACACTTGTGGGTGAAGGAGTACTTACAGATGTACAAGATGCACCCTACAGTGATTGATTACATTACAGTGACAAACCTCTCTGCAGCTAAGCCATGATAAAGGACAAATTATTATCCAGGGATAAAAATTTAAAAGGGAGTATTCCAGGTTAACTCTTTGCCACTGCAGCTGTTTTGTCTTACCCTTAACCAGTTAAACTGTCTTCTTAAAGATTAGGTCATGGTTACAATTTGGCTCTCATAAAAACAGTAAAAAGAGTAAAAACTTCTCATCTTCTTTTTGTGAATGATTTAAAACTGTACATTTCATCAGATGAACTGAAAGCACGGCTGCAAGTGGTCAAAACTTTCTTGGATAATATAAGAATGTTATAGGTTCATAGGTTCATACTAGGCTATCTGCCCTAGGGCATTTATAAGCCTAGCCAGAATGTGTTTGGCTTTCGCCACCCATTTTAAATTAATTTTGCTATGCCCTTTTTTGAGGTTAGTATACTGTGCCTCTGTCTAACAGTGACACAGAAGTGATACCCGGGGTAAACCTACGATCTCCCATCCACTCATCAAGATTCCTCTTGAAGAGAGTCAATGAGGGACTCTGCCTTACCTGGACTGGGATTTTATTCCAGAGTGAAGGGAGCCTCTGGGTTATGAATCTGTCCCTCCAGCATGTCCTATTTATTTCAGTGCTGAGGTTCAAGTCTCTCGAGTGTGTAGCTCATTGGGATTTGGATTTTCTGAGGTGCATCATGTCCATTAATTCCGGGTTGGACATGGCTTTATACGTCAGGCACAGATCGCCTCTGAACAGGCGGTATGCCACTGAGTAGAGCTGGATTTTCTTTAACCGGGCAGCATTGAGCACTTTGATCCTCTTGGTGAGGTACGTTTGGGGTCTTTCCAGTAGCTGCAGGTGTCTGGTAAGGTACATCCCAAAAGGGGCATTGTACTCAATTATGGGCCTGATGAGGGATGAGTAAAGAGGCACGATGACCTCCCCTGATCTAGATGTGAATCCCTTCATGATTAGGTGGGCTATATAAAATGTTTTTCTAACCACTTTGGCCACGTGGTTGTCAAATGAGAGATTGCTATCAACTTGGGTCCCCAGGTCCCTAATTACTTCTTCGGTACTTAATGGATTACCACCTATGTGGTAATTTGTGGGCACTTTGTTTTTGCCAAAGGGGATGACTATACACTTTTTGGCGTCTAGCTTGAGGCCATGGCTCTAGCACCAGTTGTCTGTTTGTATGAGGCCCTTTAGGAGGATGCTTGTGTCAGCTGGAGAGTCGATTATGGCACCCAGTTTGCAGTCATCTGTGAACTTGGTCAGCCACAGTCCTTCCATGTTGGCCTGTACCTCCGAGAAATATATACCAAACAAGAGAGGTCCCAGGACTGAGCCTTGTGGGACGCCACTTGTAACTGGTTTGGAGTCTGACATGGCTCCAGCAATTCTAACCATGTGGGTTCTGTCCTTGAACCAGTTTGCAACCCATCTAGTGAGATAGGGGTTTATATTTAAGCTGGTGAGCTTATCTATAATGCCCGAGTGGGGTATTGGATCAAAGGCTTTTGCGAGGTCCAGGTAGGCTGTGTGGACGACCTTCCCCTCGTCAATGGCCTTGGTGACTGTTTCAAAGAAATCGACCAGGTTTAAGAGGCAGGATCTGCCCTTAACAAAGCCGAACTGGGTAGGATCCAGTGTCTGTAGGTCCCCAATATCTTTATTTATGAGGTCCATGATGATCCTTTCCATAGCTTTGCAGACCAAGCTAGTCAGGCTTATGGGGCGATAGTTTCCAGGATCCGTTGAGGCACCACCTTTGTGGAGAGGGACCACAGTTGCTGTACACCACTCTTTGGGTACCTATCCTATAGTAAGGCTGAGATTGAACAGTAGTTTTATGTTTGGGTTTAGCTCTTCTTGGAGTTCATGTAGGATGCAGCCCGGGACACCGTCTGGTCCCACTGATGCTGGTTTTTTTTGCTTTGGAGAGGACGGCTCTTACTGAGCATCTGAGATGTCAGGGGGGCAGCACTCTGCTGGGATAGATATTTGCCCTTTTGGTGGGGAGGGGGGGGTTTGTGCTGAACCTGTCAGCTAGGATGTTGGCAATGTCTGTGGGTTCGGTGTATTTTTTGTCATTTTGGACTAATTCTGAGCATATCTAGGAATTACCATCCAGGTTCCTAACATAACTAAAGAAAGCCTTGTGATTATCCTTAGTGTCCTGTGCAATTTTTCTCTCGAAGCTGGCCTTAGATGATTTTATGAGTGCCTGTAGTTTTTTGCTAATACTGATCAGAGATGCCTTCCCTTTTTGGAATTTTGCTCTATCATTTAGTAGCTTCCTCCTCCTATTGTATAGTTTGTTTATGGCTGGGGTCCACCAGACAGGACGTCTGCCTTTGGAGGATTGGGTCTTAGTTTTATTTGGGATCGCATGATCCATACATTCCTGAAGGTGTTCATAGAATGCGTTTATAAAGGATTCTGCGGTCTGGGCTGTATTTTCCGCAGGCCCGGGGGCTTTGAAGGATTCCACCTCAGTTTTGAGGAGTGTGAAATTTGCTTTAGAGAAGTTTTTCACTGTGGTTTTCTGGGCAGGGGGTGGGGTCGGGATGTGAATATCCAGTGAGATTAGTTTATGGTCTGATCTTACCAGTGAGGGTTACACTTCTGGTCTGGAGCATAGAGTCCCCATGTTGGTGATGATCAGGTCCAGTATGTTTTCCCCTTTTGTGGGAGTGGTAACAAGTTGTTCCATAGCATTTGAGTTTATAAATTCTAGGAACCTTTGGGCTAGGGTGTTGGAGCTAGAGTAATGCTCCCAGTCTATGTTTGGGTAGTTGAAGTCGCCCAATATAATGGTGTTTGCAGAAACCTTCATATTTTCCAGTGTTCTCAGGAAGGCCGAGTGGGGTTGCTGGGTTAGGGGAGGGTGGTCTGTAGCAGGCTATAAACTGGAAGGCAGTTTTACCCACTGTTAGTTGCACATGGATAGTCTATGATGCTTCGTGCTGTGCCACCAACCTGGCGGTGTGGGTATCTTTGACGAATATTGATACTCCCCCTCCTTTTGTGGGTCGGTCCAAGTTTTGGGGCCGAAAAGCATGGTATGAGGTATAACCTGGTAGTGCTGGGGTGCTCTCGGGAGCCTTGAACCAGGTTTCTGTTACTGCACAGATATCGATGTTCTCCATGCTAAGGAGAGTTTTGAGTGCGTGCATCTTGAGGTTTAGACTTCTGGCGTTGAGTAGCATTACTCGTAGTTTCTTATCCCTTGTGATACCTATGGAGGTAGGTTTGTCTTTTGAGCCTTGCCTAAAAAAGGCACTATGGGGGTAGCAAGAGCCTTTGCCAATATCCGAAAGCCCAGGGGTGACAGGTGCAAGCCATCCCTAGCGAAGCTTCGTGGCTTGTCGAGCATGTCATCCCAGGCTGACAGGCATTGGATCCCCTTTGAATGACACCAATACTTAAGCCAATTGTTGAAATTGATCATCTTGTCTTCATATTGTGGTATCATTCTTGGTGAGAGTAAGATGCTACTCAAGGTCAGGGTCATACCGGCCTGGGCCACATGCTCAGAGAGCTCCTCTATGTCTCTTTTCATGTAGTCCAGGGAGGTACGTCTCAGGTCATTCACACCAGCGTGGACAATGACTGAGTCATATTTGTACTTGCCTTGGAGTGACCTGAATGCTTGTGTTATGTGGCGGATCCTAGCGCCCGACAGGCAGCTCACCGTGACCTTCTCCTTGTTCAGCCTGGTGAGCGGGACGTCAGTGTGCCTGACGATAGAGTCACCTATTACAAGTGTATCAGTTGTGTTGTTTAGCCTTAAGGGCTGTGACTGTTTGGCACACTGGCTTTGTGAGCTATGTGTTGCACGTGTTTTGTTTTGGGGTAGTGGTTGCTTGGGTGTCTGCTTTGGAGGTCTCTGCTGCTTAGGCAGATTTTTATTTAGAGCCTCCAAGTATGTTTTTGTGTGTTTATGTGTTTGGTTTGCTGTCGTGGTAGGTCTATGTGAGACTGGAATTGTAGTGAGTGTGGTTTCCTTCTCCTCCTGACTGGTTACGCCAGTACTGAGTTGAGAGAGCTTAGCCTCCAGTTTGGCTATATGGATACATCTCTCACATGTGTTGGAATTTGTTGGGAGGAGGAGAGGGTTGTCTGTGTACATGAGGCAGTTGTAACATTGCCTCAAGATTCCCAGGTTCACCAGCTGGACCAGAGAGAAGATTGACAACTGACCTTTAGACATGCTAGAATAGTATTGGGAATTCCTTTATAATTGAAAAAAAAGGGCCAATGGGGAACAAGGTACTCAAGGGGAGTTTGTGAGGGTGTAGTGCTTTTAATTTTTTAGTGCTGTCTTATATAATTGCTTTAGTGAACAAGTGCCAGGTAACTTAAATACAGTGTGTTACAGGTAACTTAAATGCAAAAACGACAAACAGTAACTTTCTTTTAAGTGAAACAAGAAAATGAGTACAGTAAGCAATGCAGATATCACTAGGGATCCACAGAAGCACTGAAAAGCCACGCTTTAGGTGGTATTAGCGTTTCAGGGAAATAAGCAAACAAACAATAAGCATACAAACAGAGCTAGATTCAGCAGGCCTGGATCTAGTCTATGCTACAGCAAACAAGGTGTACCAATTTCGGTAAGAAACAGTTGAAATATGCAGGCACTATAAGCCTTTAACCAGAAGTTCCCAGCTCAGAAGGGCAGAGTCCAGCCTCTCCTCCCACAAGAGCGCATACCACAAACCTTCTTAATGTAAAATAACTGGCCTGAAGCCCAAGTGCTTAAACCAGAACTAATACACTTTTAGAATAACAGACACTGAGCCCTCAATCAGCAGTTCCCAACTTAGAAGAATGTAAGCTACCTGTCCTGCCACCACAGTGCAGGCCACAAACCTTCCTAATGTAAAACAACTGGTCTGAAGCCCAAGTGCTTAATCCAAAAGACTTAGAATGATAGCTACACTTTACTCAAGTTACTACCAAGCAGTAATAAATACAATTGAATACTTTGAAGAATGCCTGGATTAGTGCTCAAGTTATACAAACAAAGCTAGATTCAGCAGACCTGGATCTAGTCTACACTACAGCAAACAAGGTGTACCAATTTCAGTAAGAAGCAGTTCAAATATGCAGGCACTATAAGCCTTTAACCAGAAATTCCCAGCTCAGAAGGGCAGAGTCCAGCCTCTCCTTCCACAAGAGTGCAGACCACGAACCCTTTTAATGTAAAATAACTGGCCTGAAGCCCAAGTGCTTAAACCAGAATTAATACACTTTTAGAATAACTGACACTGAGCCCTCAATAAGCAGTTCCCAACTTAGAAGGATGTAAGCTACCTGTCCTGCCACTACAGTGCAGACCACAAACCTTCTTAATGTAAAACAACTGGTCTGAAGCCCAAGTGCTTAAACTAAAAGGCTTAGAATGAGTTACACCAAGAAATAATAAATACAACTTAAAGAAGTTATTTACTCTTAATAAATGTGCAAAAGCAACCTTTAAAGCAGGAAAGCTGCATGACCAAGAAAATATCAGTCTGGGACAAGAATGTGATATAAAGGAACTTGAGCAGGAGGGAGTGTATAAATATTTGGGAACTGATGAAGGATCAACAATAAAACACGAGCAAATACAAACAAAACTAAATAAGGAGTATTTTAGAAGACTAAAATTAATACTGAGGAAAGCCCTGACATCTAGAAACAACGTCCAAGCTATAAACCCATTTGCTCTTCCTGTTCTAACTTGCAGTTTTGGGGTGACTGGCCCCGAAAGGTATTGGATCAGTTGGACAGGAAAACAAGAAAACAGCTTCACTCTTATCAAATGATTTTTAAACATCAGTGTATACCAAGATTATAGATTTACCATTCTTAAGGAGGTATGGGCCTCCTCGAAATAGATTGTATGTATATATCTGCAATTATAGGACTGCATTCATATTTGCTGACCTCACAAGATCCAAAGTTAGTGAAAATTTTAAATTCACGAGGAGAACAAATCTATAAAGACTTCAGTGGAAGCATATCAATGTCACGCAGAAATGGAAATCAAACCAAAAGTAGACAAAAAATCGGGAAGCAACTGAACGTGCGAGAAAGAAAAGAAAGAATATAAAGTGAAGGATCAGATGAGAAGGCAAGAAATGTTGAAAAGGCATAAATATAGTTGCAAGTACAGAAAACTCCTAGAATAACTTCATGTTGATCAGGATCTGACATGGTTAAGGAATGGTGAATTTAAACCAAAAGATGAAAGGTAAATATTGGCAGCCCGGGACAGTGGACTATGTACATGTTTGTTTACAAAGTCCATTGAACATGCTGGAGAAACAGATAAATTCAGGTTTTGTAAAACATAATTGGAAACATTCACACATCTTATTACTGGGTGTGATACGCTAATGACAGAGGGCCTGTATTATGGAAGGCATAATAATGTGCCAAGAATGTCGTACCGGGGATTATGCAAACATTACAATATTGAAGTAACTGAGGGGAATTGAAAACATAAGCCACAAAGCATTATAGAGAATGATGAAGTTTATATCACATGGGATAATCCTTTACCACCAGTTTAAAAAAATACATGTGAGAAAACCCTGCATTCTAAACATTTTTTATACTTTTCTCAGATCCGACATCTGCCATTGCTGAGTTTCCTCAGGGTTTTACCAGAAGCTGCTATCTCTGAGGTTGAGGTCTCCCTTCCTGCAGGAGACCACTAATAAGTCTTCCAGACCACCTTTCATTTCTTCCTTAGTTACGTCCTCCCAAAGTCTTTCTGAGGCAGAGGTGGATAGTATGAAGAAAAAGTTCCGCAGAACACAGATCTAGATGGGGGTCTTGCCAGTTCTGGCTCCCACTGGATATGTGAACATTAGTCCTTCATTCCAGTCTGTTATCACTCCTCCTTCAAACAGACCTGCTGTTTCAGAGTACTTGGAACAAAGATCTCCAAGAGTCAATGCTTTGGATCCGAGGATGTTCCTATCTTCCACTATGACTTCCCTGATCTGATCAGCTCCTACCCTCTTTGAACATGATGGTTCTCAGAGCTGGATATCAGTGTTGGATCTGAAGGGTTGACTTTGACTCCAAAGTTTTCAGAGCTGTCGCTTCCCCTTGGGGCTTTGGTATTAGACAGCATGGCTTAGACTCCTCCCTTGGAGTGAAGAGTCGAGGAGGGCCTTGGATCATCTGTGCTAAGACTCTGGGCTCCAGTCAGGTTTTCCTTGTCCTTCCACCTTAGAGGTGGTGGAGAGGGTTTTCTCTCACCACAGAGCAGTTTTGACTCCTGTTTCTTCTGATCCAATCTGTGTTCCCCCTTCAGATCCTGTATCTGAGGCTACTCATCCTGCACTTCAGGGAGAGCCAACCCATATGAGCTTCCAAGCATTTCCCATCAAGGAACTCCCCACTTCTTCTGACACCTCTCCAGAACACCCCACTGAAAAGGCTCCAAAGAAGAGGTCATGCAATAGGAGGCATTTGGATTCCCCACAGGAATCCCTCACAGAAGATGCTGATTTTTATGAAGGGGAAGGACCTCTAGATCTCCACTTAAGGGTGTCTGATTTGGAGACATCTTAGAGTTCCTTCACCAGAAAGGTGGTTGGGCTTCCCAAATCCCTTCCCAAGAGGAATCTGTGTTCTTGGAAGCCTTAGGGTCTGGACCATCTATGTCTTTTGTTATCCCCCTGCACATGAGTTTATAGACTTGTCTCCCATAGGACAATGAAGGAACCAGACTCCATGGAACCAATCCCTAAAAACCCGGACAACATTTGAGTGACCAGTCCAACAGATAACACTGGACCAAGGGAATTCCTGTAGATGCCATGGTTGTTGCAGCAGCCACCAAAAAGGAGCTGACTGAGCAGAGCTTCATAGTCAGTCCCCCTAATAGGGAGCCTAGGGCACTGGACAGGTTTGGGAAGTGAGTATATGCTTCAGTGACCATTGCCTTATGCTCGCTGAATTACTTGGCACATTTCACTAGGTTACAGAGGTACTTGGTTAAGGAACTGTCTAACTCTACCCCTGGGTCCATGTCTGCAGAGGAACAAAAGTCTTTTACCTCATGACTGGCCACCCTACAAACCATTACAAATGCATCCATGAGGTTAATCTCACATGCAGCTGAAGGTTCCTCATGGGGGCTGGTTCAGGCATTGCCATTAGGAGACATGCCTGTATGTGATTGTGTGCAGCCCTTCAAGGCGTCATTCATCAACACTCTTTTTGATGGATTTTCTTTGTTTGGGCCAACCATTAAAAAGAGACTTCCCCACAGTGAGAAAGATGGAAAGACCTTGTGTGCCACGGGAATCCACTTTTCTACCCCACAGAGACCCTTTTCTAGGAATTAAAGCAGTGGTAAAAAGATGTGCTTCTGGAAATCTCAAGGACTTTCCAAGAGTCACACGGAGATTTTCCCCCAGAGGCAGAGGGAGGAATAGCTACAACAGAGAATGATGCCCATGTGGCAGAGGTGGTCAGCAGAATCAAGGGTCTCAAGATTCTTTCTCAGACCAATCCTTTCCTTGCTCCTGAAAGGTTGCCTGACTGTCCCTGTTTGGTGGGAATTGGGAGGACACTTGTCCTTGCACCTAAAAACCTGGATAGCCATCATAAAAGAATCAAGGGTGCAAAGGATCATGTCCAGACAATATTTCGTTCCCTTTTTACAAGTTAGCCAAAGGGAAAGAAAATGGCTCCCTGATGTTCCACCCAATCAGAGGAAGCTAACAGCTGTAGAGATTCAAAAGGTGCTGGACAAGAGTCTTCCAAGAGCCCTCCCCCCAAGAGCAAAGAGGATCCAGAATTTACTCAAGGTTCTTTTTAGTGCCAAAGAAAACAGGGGACCTGAGACCCATTTTGTAGCTCAGTTATCTGAACCAGTTTAAGATTTCCATATGGTCACAGTTCAATCCATTCTGCCTCTCCTACAGAAGGACTACTGGATGTACTCTATCGATCTTTAAGATGCATACTATCCCATCCAAATGAACAGGTGCTCTCGGAGATGCTACATTTCTGCCTGGGAGCCAGTCATTACCAGTTCAGAGCCCTGCCTTTTGATCTCATCACCACCCCTAGGATGTTCACCAAATGCATGGCAGTGGTAGCAGCACATCTAAGACTGCTTGGATTCGGTGTGTTTTCTTACTTAGACAACTGACTCCTTACTGCACCAACCAGGCATCTAATGAAAAGAGCAAGGGATTACTTACTCTAATTATCTCACTCTCTGGGAATTATGATCATTCTGGCCAAGCCATAACTCCAACCAATTCAAGTCTTGGAATTTATAGGTGCCTGTCTAGATGCAGTCATTTATCTAGCTCTTCTGCCTCAAAACAGAGTTCTTACTCTGAAATTGCATTTCAGGCAGGTTCTTTCTTATCCTTCTTCCCCAACGTATTCAAAGCCCTAGGGTCAATGGCTGCTGCAATAACTTTAATACCCACTGCTCGTCTTCATTTGAGAATACTTCAATAGACTCCAGCAGTGAAGTGGCCTTTTCATCAACATCCCTTACAACATCCAATACATTTATCTCAGGTTTGCAGAAAATCCCTGCTGTGGTGGATACACTCCAAAGACATTTGTCAAGGGCATCCATTTAGTCTTCCTCCCCCAAAGGCCATGTTGACCATGGACGTCCCCCAGCTGAGGTGGGGGAGCATTACTTGGGAAGGACCGTTGAAGGCACACAGTTGCCAGAACAGACTCATTTTCGTATAAATGTCCTGGAGATGAGAGAGTTGCTTCTACCATTGTAGGCCCTTCAGAGCTCTGTTCCACTGGGACCTATTGCTATTCAAATGGGCAACATGTCACTAGTCTGGTACATCAACAAACAGGAGGGAACCAGATCTCAACCCACTTTGCTGAGAACCAGTAAGAGTTTGGCAGTGGGCGATCTCCTCCAGCTGCTTTCTTGTAGTGATGCACATACTGAGGAAGTCCAACCTCTTAGAAGACAAGCTCAGCAGAACCATCCTGATGCCTCACAAGTGGTATCTCAACCAATCAGTAAGAAATAAAATGTGATCTTCCACAGATGGGATCATCCAGGCTGGGATCTATTCACTTCTCCACTCAACAAATGCAGCAGGTTGTTTTCCTAATTATCCCCTCAAGGACATTCACAGAGATGCTTTAGTCCATGTTTGGCCCTCCAGTCTCCTTTATGCTTACCTTTTCCTGCCTCTAATCCCCACGTTTCTTCAGAAAGTGCTCCAGTTGAGGATCAGAGTAATCCTTATTGCCCCTCCTGGCCTTGGTAAGTTTGGTTTCTCTTCCTATGGTTTCACTTAGTTGGTCCTCCTCAGACACTGAATCCCAATCCAGACCTCCTGTCACACCCATCAGGAATGAGTCATCTGACTGTTGCTGGTCTCAAGTTAACCACATAGTTTCTCCAATTCCAATGATGGCTAGACATTCCTGGCTTTCCTCCCCAGTTCGCCAAATTCTGTTTTCTTCCCACAAACCTTCAACTATGAAGATTTATGAGAGTAAATGGAAGAGGTTTTCCTTTGGGCTTATCAGTGAGATGGATCCTTTCACTGTTGCACTCCCAGCTGTTTTAGCTTTCCTTGCCTCCATCTTTCAAAGCAGGGCAAGTTTCTCCACCATCAAAATTTAGTTAGCAGCCATCTCCAACTATCACACTAGGGATAATGCTTCTCTTTTAGCATCCTCTAAGTTATGTAAGGCCTTTCTTAAAGGTACCTTTTACTTGGGCCTTCAATTAGGGACCCCACTCCACCTTGGGACCCGACTTTGGTATTATAGACTTTGGTGCATTCACCTTTTGAACCTTCAGCTAAAGATGACTTTAAGTTTCTGTCTTGGAAATGGTCTTTCTGGTGGCCATAACTTCAGCAAGACAAGTATCTCAACTCCAAGCACTTTCTTTGAAACCACCATATTTGATTTTTCACAAAGATAGTTACTTTACACACTAATCCTTCTTTTGTACCAAGAGTTGCCTCTGAAACAAACATCAGTCAAATGATCAATTTGCCAGTTTTCTTTCCCAACTTTGACAAGAAAGGAGAGCATACCCTTCATCTTTTAAATGTACATAGGCAATTTTGCTTTTGCTTTCACAGGACTAGGGAATTTAGGAAAACTGATCAATTGATTGTCTCCTTTTCTAGTAATAAGATGGAAAGACCAGTCTCAAATTGCATAAGCCAAATAGATAACAGATCGTATTTTCTATGTTTATTCCTTGAGAGGCCTAACCTTAGCAAGACAACCAAAAGCACACTCATCTAGGTCAATAGCAACCTCAGCTGATTTTTTGAGCTAGGTCCTCCATTGATTACTTTGTGCTGCTGCCACATGGTCTAATGCTTATACTTTTATTGCTCCTTACAAATTGGAAATCAGCTCTAGAAACAGAGCTGCATTTGGTTCTGCGGTTTTCTGGAACATCCTTCCATGAAGGACAGCCAAAGTTACCATATCTGGGTACTCTGTCTCATTCGTAGAGGAACAAATTAAAATGACAACATCTGTGTTGTCCATTTTTATTCTTCAGCTTCTGTCCCACCTTCCCCGTATACATGTCTTTGGGAGAGACCTAACAGAATTGTTGATAGGAACCATAGTTCCTGTTTGAGCTCCTGAACTTTCAGCCATCTCTTTTCTGTCATATCTGTGTTGAGATACCTTGTTGTGATACTGTATAATAGCAGTAAACTCGATCTGAGGTAACACGGTAGTCAGTGGCATTATGGGTAAGGGAGGAGCTCGAGAGTCAGATCCTAGAATCTAGAGAAAGTGGCTAAATCGGATTCAAGAATTGGATCTGAATCCATTTGTTGAAAAGAATGAAAATGGGGAACACAGATGCATAGTTATGGTGAGTACATATATTTTATGTACCATTATCCTGCTGGATTTTCCCAGTAAAACATGTCAATAAATCAATGACATGGCTTTCTAGCCAAATATATTAAGACAAATAAGTCCTCTTCCAAATCTTTGAATGCTGCTCAAAATATTCCTCTGGTAACAATTTAAATGGAGTTAATTGGGAATAAAGAGTGATCTACATACATTTCTTACTATAAGGTAGTATTTATAATATTTACATACTTTTGAGTTTTTAAACTCCTTGTTGTAATCCACCCTTTAACTTTTCCCATTTTGCATTATTGCATAATTTACAATTTGTATATAACTATCATGTACTTGGCCAAGGAAATTGCTAAAAAGTATAATTGAACCAGTTCATTCCCTGGTTAACAAACCTGAAGAAAAATTAAATCTTGTACGAAGAACATTGCATTGAATTATATGGGTGTTAATGCTACTGACCTTTGCTACTACTTACGGTGTGCTCTGAAAAACTAGAAAAGTGAGTGGTGGTATGATACAATCAACATTAAAAACAGATTGATTAATAAGGCAGGGTGGCCGAAGGGATGAATCAGTGCTTAAGATCAGTGTTTATAAGAGAGAGAGACTTTTTGTAAGCAAAGGTGGTGGTACTGGAGGCACTACTCAACAAATTAGTATAGAAATTAGGAATAGACCTGAAATAGGTGAGGGAGAATGGGAGTGAGTGTCCATCACTGACGCACCCATCCTGTGGGATGGAAACTGTCTGCGCTCATTGCATTAACAGCCTGGTGAGCTCCACGCTGCAAGCTGTGTACTGCTTGGTTGGTTGGTTGGTTGGCGCTCATTGCATTAACAGCCTGGTGAGCTCCACGTTGCAAGCTGTATACTGCTTGCTTGGTTGGTTGGTGCTCATTGCATTAACAGCCTGGTAAGCTCCACGCTGCAAGCTGTATACTGCTTGCTTGGTTGGTTGGTTGTGAAAGCAGTGAAGCACGCATGCTCCTCCTGAGGGCAGTCATTGCAGAGCTTTCAAGGCTGCTCCAGACTAAGGTTGACTTGAGCCCAGGAGAGACTAAAGTGGGTATGTTACATATTGTGAATGACGGAGGAGCTGGTAGCAGTTGGTGCTTAACTGTGGTGAGACAGGTAATTGAAGAGCAGAACTGGAATAAGAATCTGAGGAGAAATAAGAAGTAGTAAGGAAAAAGAGATATTGAAGTACAGAGAAGGGAAGTAGGGAGTTGATTTTTGATTATGGAGGCAAATGGATGTTAAAGCTGAAAAAGGGTATAGATGTCATATGAGGTGTAGGAAAGATGATTAATAATGTAATATGGAGGTATATGGAATATGCAGTAGTTCTGGTGAGTGATAAATTAAATATCCTGTGCTCTAAGTTTAGGGAATTTGTTTTGTGATGTATGACACAACCACAAGTAATAAGCAAGGTTCCCTAATTCTACAGTATTTCCTACATTGCACATACGTCATTGTATCCTTTTTTTTTCTTTTTTAAGTTAGGGGTCACTGTTTCCCATTCATTTCAGTTTTTGTAGGTTCTTTTATTCCTATGTGTTTAACAGTCTTCAGCCCCCTTTCTATTGGTCTTGAGCCCATTCATACTTAGTGATGGGAGTAATATATTACAGTTTCTAGGCACTAGTAATATAACTAGTTACTTTTTCAAAATAGTAACAAAGTAATATATTACTTTTTTTAGTAACTAGTAACTTAAATGTGCGTTACGTTTGAGTTACTTTTGTGTAAACCAGTGGTTCTCAACGTGGGTGATATCGACCCCCCTAAAGAGCAATGGAAAACTTCCTGGGACCCTGGATAGTATGGATACAGGATAGTAATCAGATGTTAGGAGGTAAAAGAGACACTGAAGGAGCAATTTGGATAAAAAATTACAACATAATGTTGGCACAACTCATAGCACGTAGCATTCATAATAGATCATTAGAATTAGTCTGCAGAAAATTTGACTTTTTTTTTTTCTTAGTACTGCAAGGAAGTGAAAGCTAATGATGATCAGACTCTGGCCTTGCCCTCGTACTGTGGCACTGTCACCCACTAAAACACCCTCTAACACTGGGACAGTTGTGGCCTGCTAGAGATCATGTCCTTACCTTGTTGTATAATAAATGGCATTGGTTCTCCACATCACCATCAATCGGAATCATACTCACCACTCATCAGTTTAACATCCAACACCCCAACCCACTACATCAAGCAGGACTCTTCTGGTGGATCTATGATCAACCAACTTTTTTCTTGACAATTTTTTATGTTCTTTTTAAAATTATTTTCGGATTTTGATTTTTAGTTGCTGAAAATAGACAAAATGTGATAGGTTTTAATAGGTCTTGTGCTGCTGGCTGTGTATGGTTTGGTTTAATTATTTATTACTCTGTAAAGATTAGTCTTCTTTGTCTCCTTTCGGCTGCTCCCATAAGGGGTCACCACAGTGGATCATCAGTCCACAGAACAAGTGACAGTAGAGTTTTATGATCTCGAGTTGCCAGCCCGCATCCAACCTTCCTCAGAAGGTGCACACACTCACAACTAGGGCCAGTTTAGAATGTCCAATCCACCTGCAGCATTTCTTGGGAATGTGGGAGGAAACCCACGCAAACACAGGAGGACATGCAGACTCTACACAGAAGGTACCCCAGGCAAGAATTGAACCAGAGAACCTCTTGCTTCGAGGTGATAACACTAACCACTGCACCACTAAGAAGGCATAATTTAACAGATGATATAGTGCATAGCAAATTTGTTCCCCCCATAGATAAGCTGGTTAAACAATTTCTTCTTAGGTTAGGTACTTATAAGTATAATAAGTGTTCTGTGTATATATTTATTAAAATAAATGATATAAGATTTGATCCAAAAGAATTTTGTTGCAATACTCAGGGCATTGTGTATATACTAAAAAGCCAGCCGCTGGGGATGCACAAGTCAGTGCATTTGTTTGTGCCAGTCCCAAGCCCGGATAAATGGGGAGGGTTGCATCAGAAAGGGCATCCGGCGTAAAAATTCTGCCACATCACTTATGGCGCAAAAATTTCATATTTCCATACCGGATCCGTCGAGGCCTGGGTTAACAAAGACCGCCACCAGTACTGTTAGCCAACAGGGTGCTGGCGGAAATTGGGCTACTGTTGGCCGAAGGAGAAGAAGAGGGGGAAGGCATGCTCGAAGGCAGGAAGAGAGGAGAAAGGTTAGGAGTGCAGCAGTGAGGATAGGAACTTTGAATGTTGGCAGTATGACTGGTATAGGAAGAGAGCTAGCTGATATGATGGAGAGAAGGAAGGTTGATATATTGTGCATGCAAGAGACCAGATGGAAGGGAAGGTAAGGCCAGGTGTTTAGGAAAAGGGTTCAAATTGTTCTATCATGGTGTGGATGGCAGGAGAAATGGGGTAGGGATTATACTAAAGGAACAATATGCCAAGAGTGTTTTAGACGTGAAGAGAGTGCCTGACAGAGTGATGTTTATGAAGCTCGAAATTGATGGTGTAATTTATGTTATTAGTGCATATGCTCCACAAGTTGGGTGTGCGATGGATGAGAGAGAAATTTTGGAGTGAGCTGGATGAAGTCATGGTGAGTGTACCCAAGAGTGAGAGACTAGTGATTGGAGTGGACTTTAATGGGCATGTTGTTGAAGTGAACAGAGGGGATGAGGAAGTGATGGGTAGGTATGGTGTTAAGGAGAGGAATGCAGAAGGTCAGATGATTGTGGATTTTGCAAAAAGGATGGACATGGCTGTGGTGAATACGTATTTTTAAGAAGAGGGAGGAGCATAGGGTGACGTACAAGAGTGGAGGAAGATGCACACAGGTGGATTATATCCTATGTAGGAGGGTCAGTCTGAAGGAGATTGGAGACTGTAAAGTGGTGGCAGGGGAAAGTGTAGTTAAGCAGCATAGAATGGTGGTCTGTAGGATGACGATGATCAAGAAGAGGAGGAGGAGTGTGAAAGCAGTGCTAAGGATTAAATGGAAGTTAAAAAAGGGTGATTGAGATGTGTAGTTTAGGTAAGAGTTAAGACAGACACTGGGAGGCAGAGGAGAGTTACCAAATAGCTGGGTAACTACAGCAGAACTAGTAAGGGAGACTGCAAGAAAGGTGCTTGGTGTGACATCTGGACAGAGGAAGGAGGAAAAGGAGACCTGGTGGTGGAATGAGAAAGTACAGGAGAGTATACAGAGGAAGAGGCTGGCGAAGAAGTGGGATTGTGAAAGAGATGAAGAAAGTAGACATGAGTATAAGGAGATGAGGTGCATGGCAAAGAGAGAGGTGGCGAAAGCTAAGGATAAGGTGTATGGAGAGTTGTATGAGAGATTGGACACTAAAGAGGGAGAAAAGGACCTGTACCGATTGGCTAGACAGAAGGACAGAGCTGGGAAAGATGTGCAGCAAGTAAGGGTGATAAAGGATAGTGAGGGAAATGTACTCACAAGAGAGGAGAGTGTGTTGAGTAGATGGAAAGAGTACTTTGAGAGGCTGATGAATGAAGAGAATGAGAGAGAGAGAAGGTTGGATGATGTGGGAATAGTGAATCAGGAAGTGAAACAGATTAGCAAGGAGGGGAAGTAAGGACAGCTATGAAGAGAATGAAGAATGAAAAGGCTGTTGGCCCAGATGACATACCAATGGAAGCATGGAGGTGCTTAGGAGAAATGGCAGTGGAATTTTTAACTAGATTGTTTAATGAAATTTTGGAAAATCAGAGGATGCCTGAGGAGTGGAGAAAAAGTGTTTTGGTACCTATCTTTAAGAATAAGGGTGATGTGCAGAGCTGCAGTAACTACAGAGGGATAAAATTGATCAGTCACAGCTTGAAGTTATGGTAAAGAGTAGTAGAAGCTAGGTTAAGAAGGGAGGTGATGATTAGTGATCAGCAGTATGGTTTCATGCCAGGAAAGAGCACTACAAATGCAATGTTTGCTCTGAGAGTGTTATTGGAGAAATACAGAGGTCGTCAGAAGTGGTTGCATTGTGTCTTTGTAGACTTGGAGAAAGTATATGACAGGGTGCCTAGAGAGGAGTTGTGGCATTGTATGAGGAATTCAGGAGTGGCAGAGAAGTATATAAGAGTGGTACAGGATATGTATGAGGGTAGTGTGACAGTGGTGAGGACTGCAGTGGGAGTGACAGATCCGTTTAAGGTGGAGGTTGGATTACATCAAGGATCAGCTCTGAGCCCTTTCTTATTTGCAGTGGTGATGGACAGGTTGACAGATGAGATCAGACAGGAGGCCCCGTGGACTATGATGTTTGCAGATGACATTGTGATCTGTAGTGAGAGTAGGAATCAGGTTGAGGAGAATCTGGAGAGGTGGAGATATGCTCTAGAGAGCAGAGGAATGAAGGTCATCAGGGCTAATACAGAATATATGTGTGTAAATGAGAGGGAGGGTAGAGGAATGGTGAGGATGCATGGAGTAGCATTGGTAAAGGTGGACGAGTTTAAGTACCTGGGATCAACAGTTCAGAGTAATGGTGAATGTGGAAGAGAGATGAAGAAGAGAGTCCAGACAGGGTGAAATGGGTGGCGAAGAGTGTCAGGAGTGATTTGTGACAGACGGGTACCAGTAAGAGTGAAAGGGAAGGTCTACAAAGCTATGCTATATGGGTTGGAGCCAGTGGCATTGACAAAAAGGCAGGAGTCAGAGCTGGATGTGGCAGAGTTAAAGATGTTAAGATTTGCACTCTGTGTGACTAGGATGGATAGGATTAGGAATCAATATATTAGAGGGTCAGCTCAGGTTGGACAGTTTGGAGACAAAGCAAGAGAGACGAGATTGCATTGGTTTGGACATGTGCTGAGGAGGGATGATGAGTGTATTGGGAAAAAGATGCTAAGGATGGAGCTGCCAGGTAAGAGGAAAAGAGGAAGGGCTAAGATGAGGTTTATGGACGTGGTGAGAGAGGACATGCAGGCAGTTGGTGTGACAGAGCAAGATGCAGAGGATAGGAAGAAATGGAAAGGGATGATCCGCTGTGGCGACCCCTAATGGGAAAAGCCGAAAGATGATGATGATGATGTGTATGTACTAAAATGCCATTATAGCTTATTTTTTGTGGGAGAAAAGTTAAGGTCTTTTAAAATTAGGTTGCAGAAGCATGTTAGGGACATTAGAAATGCTGGAGCAGAAAGTCCTTTGGGCACTCATTTCCAAAAATTTCACCAAAATAACCCTTCCTTGTTAAAAGGTTGCATATTGGAACAAATACACATAGGAATGGGGGAACTTGGTGATTTGTAAGGATAAATTGCTGTATAAAGAAACTCTGTATATACTTAAATTTGATGCATTAACACATAAGTGGTTAAATAGTGAGTGCTATTAGAAATGCATGATTTAGCAAGGTTATAATTGTTTTATTAATGACTGTCTGATTGTGTTTAAATATGCTATTTTGTGTTTTTACTCCTTGAAGGCATTTTTGCCGAGGAGCTAGAGGTGAATACAATATTTTCTTTGGATCTGTTCTGGACGTTTTGTTTCACTTTGGTGCTTTGTTTTGATCTTGTGGTTTTTGTAACCTTTGGATGGCTACACATACTTCAAGTAATTTACCACACAACTTCCAAAATGATGGCTTAGAAGGTTCACAGCGAACTACGGAACATTATATAGTGCATATGGAAGAATGAAGTAATAAATCAGGTGAGGCTCCTGCTAGAATTTGCGATAGACATGTAAAGGAAAGAACCCAAAGCATTGATAATCCTTTCTCTACTGTGGGTGCATCTGCTACAGTTTCTGTTGAGCTTCAAGACATTTGCAATAAGTTGGAAAATGTTCTGTTTAAGGAAACAAATATACATTTTAATGTTATGAGCCTTAAAGGGTATTTGGAACTAGATATTACACCTAGGGGCTTAAGGGCTTTTGAAAGCCCTAGCACACCGTTCGAGTTAAATGATAAAACTTTTAAGGCAAGATGGATTACAGTTGCACATCGGTGCTGGACTGAGTGGCTTAAAATTTTGATAGAAAGAGATCAACTTAAAAAAAGTATGAAGGAAGAAGCACTTAAGATCTGTACAGAGTTGCATCAACAGGTTAGCCCTGTGTGATTGGATACCCTGCTGATTGAAATAAATGAGAAATTTAAACCTTATGAATTGGACTTGATTACTAGGAAGAAGAAGTAGAATAAGTTAAAACATGATTTGCATGACCATGGTAACGGCCGGGTGTTCCTATGGAAACATAAACTCATCATCACATTCCACGGAAGGTTTTAAAAGATCTTCCAGTGTCTCATTTGTTTCCTCTGAAGATGCAGCTGCGTTAACTGAGTGGGATAGTGAGGGGCGAGCCTTTCCATGTTACCAATGGCTCAGAACCCCTCAGCCTTCAATGATTGATTTTGGAAGGATGAAAATGTTGAACAACCTCCACCAAACCAAAGAAAAAGAGGTAGAAATGCCCGGGGACAGTTTAATGGTGGGAAAAGGACAATTTTTTAATGGCCATAAAAATGAAATGGCACTGATGTTTACAGGGCTAAATCTTTACTAGTTAATTTGTCAGGATGTGAATTGTCTAATGTGTATGCTTGCCTCTTTTGAGTTTGGGCTTAAAATTTGTACCCACAGTGCTACCACATCTTTATGTTTTTAAATGCGAGTTGTTTAGATTAGCTAGGAAATTGCATTTAAAAAGTTTTGTTTAGTGAACAATATGATGAATGTCATATGAATGATTTGAATGAAAGTGCAGATAATTCATTGTATTCATGTATTTCTGATGAATGTAATTTGTTGGTTGAAGAAAGAAATTCTTATTGTAACCTAGATACTACTAATGTTAAGTGTAATAGCATGTTTATACTGCCTTTTACTAATGTAGGTATACAGAGCTTCATTACAGCTTTTATATATGCTGCTGAAAATTTGTTTTTTATTTTAACAAGTCTAAACATTCTATTACCTATGATCTTGCTAAGTTACAGTAAAAAGCTTTGAATGTTTTGAAAAATGATAGAGAATTAGTAATAAAACCTGCTAAGAGGAACAAAATTGTTGCACTAAATTACAAGCAATATGTTGATCTGTGTTACAAACATTTAAACAATGCTTCTGTTTATGGAAAATGTGATGTTAAGTACAATGAAACTATTGAAAAGTATGCATTTTTGCTGTATAAAGGTTAAGGTTTGGGTTATTTCTTAAAAGTAGATGTGGAGAAAATGTTTAATATAAAATGGTGTCAAATAGCAACATTTTATTGTCTTCCCAAGGAACATAAGGGAACAGAAAATGTTAATGGACACCCCATAGTATCTGCTCAAAAATGTTTTCTCCACAATCTAGGAGTTTTTTTACATGAATATCTAATGCTGGTAGTACAGAAAATTCCATTATATATTAAAGACACTTAGGACTTTTTGGATAAGATCAAGGAAATTAAGTGGAGTGATAATATGTACTGGTTAGTTATAGATGTCAAAAGCTTATACACTAATATACAGCAACAGAGCAACCAACATGGTGTAGAAGCGCTTTCTTATTTTTTGGGTGACAATACTAGGTCAAATTATGTTACTGAGTTATTGATGTTTTGTCTTAAAAATATATATATATATATTTTTTTTTACATTTAATGCTGAATTGTTCCATCAGATTCAGGGGACAGCCATGGGGGTTCCTTTTGCCCCATGTATTCTAACATTACTATGGCAGTATTTGAGTTAGATTATTTATATGAACATACTTTTTTTAAAAAATCAGGTGTTAAAATATTTTCTTTATATAGATGATCTGATTTTTTTTTATTTTCATGGAGAATTAGATTTTATTTATAGATTTATAGGACATGTTCAGAATAATATATTTGTCTTTAGATTTGAAGGAATACAAGTAGGTAAACATATATCCTTTCTTGATTTGGACCTACATGGTCTGAATAATGGTAGAATTCTTTCATCAATACATAGGAAAAGGGATGAAGGAAATGATTTTTTTGCACGGGTGTAGTTGTCATCCTCCCATCTCATTTCTGCATTACCTTATGGAGAATTTACTTTGCTAGGTAAGTTATGTAACCAGATCAAGATTTTTTTCAAGAAGTCCTTTATACAGCTGAAATGTTTATTAACAGAAGGTAAAGGGAAGAATTTTATACTGGATGCTTTACAAAAAGTGCTGGCTCAGTGTGAGATGAAGGGAAACAAAAATAAACAAGGGAATATTGTACTTGATGAGCACAATTTTCAGGTTAATATATTTGACAGATATTGAAGGGGAGTCCAGGATAATGGTACTGCAGAAAAAATGCATTTTATTACAATGTATAATATATTAAATGAACAACTGAATGCTCTATTGAGATTTTATTGGCCTATCCTGTTGAAAGACAAAGAATTATATGGTTTGGTCAAACATTTTCCCTGTATTTATTATTAGAGAGGGCATAATTTAACAGATATGATACTGCATAGCAAATTTGTTCCCCCATAGATAAGCTGGTTGAACAATTTCCTCTTAAGTTAGGTACTTATAAGTGTAAGGTGTTCTGTGGTGTAAATGTATTGTTTTGTTAAAATAAATTATATAAGATTTGATCCTAAATAAGAATTTTGTTTTAATACTCTAGGCATTGTGTATATACTAAAATGCCCTTGTAACTTATTTTATGATCTTAAAATCATCAGCTCCACAAATAGGCAATGAAGAAATAATATATACCAACCTCAAAATAAAACAAAACAAAACCATCAACATAATTGGATGCTACTTCCTACCTGGCCAAAACATCCCTCCACTAGAAAACCTCCTCAGGTGGTCTACCCACCATCTCTCCCAAGAAACTATCATTTTAGGTGATTTCAATATTGACTGGCAATCTTGTTCTGGCAAACATCCAACCCATCATGTAAACCTTCATGGCTTCACCCAACTAGTCCAATCGCCAACCAGGATAAATAAAAACTCCAGCAAGCACACTACCCTGGATTGGATACTAGTCAGTAAGAGCCCCCAGTCATATATAACAGGCTGCTTATCAGATAGCCTCAGTGATCACTCCCCAACATTCCTACTCAAAAAAATACCTATACCAAGCTAAACCTGTCATGTACCATCAAATACGTAAAAAACTAAACTTTAACCCACTCACATTGATCTCATCCCTCAAAGAATGTAACTGGCATCCTCTAAAGTACCTCAGTCTTGATGATGCAGTTGAATTTTTTAATACTACCTTCCTGAGCATCCTTAATTACCATGCTCCCATAAGACTTTCCAGAACCAAAGCACAACCCTCCCCATGGCTACAGAAAACCACTAAGTCAGAAATGAAAAACAGGGATAAAGCCTGGGAGCACTGGCGCAAAACCAAAACCCCCTCAACTAGACAGAAATTCCTAGAACTTACACAATAGAGTCAAAAAGCTAATAAAACAGGACAAATTCCAATGCAATCAATCAGTCTGCCCTAGACTCCTCCCAACACAGTCCCAAACTATTCTGGTCCTCCATAAACTCCAACCTCCACCCAGGTAAAGTCAGTACCCCTCCTCCTAACATCCTCACTCCTCAGAAAATATTGCTACCTCATTCAACACACACTTCACACAAACCATACTATCACTAGCTAAACAACACAACCCCCCTCCCCTCCAACCCACACCTTCAACTAGTAATCTCCCCACTGCCTTCTCTTTTTCTCCTGTACCTACCTCCAACATAAAAAAACTCTTAACTAAACTTAAGCCCACTAAATTAACAGCAGACAACCTCCCAAGTGAATACCTACAAATCGCAGCTGATGCTCTGACCTACCCGGTATCCATCTTGATTAACCGATCTCTGTCAGAAAGTTACGTTCCCACACTGTGGAGAGTATTGCATATAATTCCCCTCCACAAAGGCGGCCCCTCCACAGAACTAACCAATTACCGCCCCATAGCTATTCTCTCTCCACTCTCCAAAATAGTGGAGAGATGCATACACTCTCAGGTCTCAGACTACCTCCTTACTAACAACCTCCTTTCCAGTACTCCTCATGGTTTCCGACCAAACCATAGCACCACCACTGCCTTACTCTCCTTTACTAACACCATCCTCCACTGCTACTTTCCTAGACCTAGCTAAAGCATTTGACATGGTCCCACACAACTCATCTCTGTCCTCAATAACCTATCCTTCTCTCAATCAGTCACCAACTGGTTTCAGAGTTACCTGTCTGACCGCCAACAATCCATTGTATGGCAGAATGACATATCTCCCCAACTACCTGTCTCAATAGGGGTTCCCCAAGGATCCATCCTTGGACCCCTACTCTTCTCTGTTTTCACCAATAATCTAGCCTCTGCCACCAAACATGGCACACTCATATAATACGCAGATGACTCAACCATCATCTGCTCAGCCCAGTCCCTACCCAAACTGCAAAAAGTCACACAGGAAGCCTTTTCCACTGTTGAAACTTGGTTATCCGATGCCCAGTTAATACTCAACCCAAACAAATCTAAACTGCTCATCTTCCAACCCACCAAACATACCCAAAACAACTCTCACTTTAACATCACAGCAAAAGACAACACCACTATATACCCAACTGAACACACCAAATTGCTAGGAGTGGAAATAGACAATAAACTAAAATTTGACATTCACATATCCATGACCATAAAAAAGTCCACAAAAACTAGGAGCGTTATACAGAAATAAGCAACTTCTCACCAAAGCATTAAAGATTTCAATAGCAAATTCCCACCTTATCTCCACCTTACTTTATGCCTCTCCAGTATATACCAATCTAAGGCAATGCAATCTATACAAGCTAGAGACCTGCTACAACAAAATCACCAAATTCACCACAGTGGCATCCTTCACCACTGTCTCTCACTTGCTGAACTGGGCTGGCTTGAACTCCCTCACCTCCTTCAGTGGTATCAACTCTAACTCGCCCACAAACTAGTAAACCATCCACTAAATGTCCCATCCCTCCAGAATCTACTCCAACCCTATTGCACCACCAGACCATTAAGATCCAGCAACAAAAATCACTTGCAGATCACTAAAGCCAATAACTCTGCTGGTGAAGCACTATTCTCTTGCACCATAGCCAAATTATGGAACTCCCTCCCACCCACAATTACCTCCATACCATCATGCACCCACTTCAGAACTTTACTAAAAGCGCACCTAAAACATGCTGGCTCTGCCCTTGCAACTCCCACTCTAATATCAACCACCCCATCCAACCACTACCTTTCTTTCCACTCCACTAACTACCTTGATTATAACAAGCTCAGATGCTCATAAGCCTAGTACTTATTATACAGCAGGAACTTCTTATTGTAACATTTGTTAATGTCTGTTATGTACTTCACAGATAAAGATTCTAGTTGTCGATGATGTACTATGTTCTTCATCTGTAAATATGTTGTAAGTAATTGCTATGTTAAATTGTTAATCGCTATGTAATCCAATGTAACTACTGTCTATTTTAACTGTGGAGCTTTTCTCCCTGGGCCTCCACTGAAAATGGACCTACGTCCAGTTGGACACTCCCAGTCAACAAATGTAAATAAAATTATGTGGGAGAAAGTTTGAGGCCTTTTAAAATTAGGCTGCAGGAACATTCCATAGGGACATTAGAAATGCTAGAGTAGAAAGTCCCTTCGGCACTCATTTCCAAAAATTTCACCATAGTAACCCTTCCCTGTTAAAAGGTTGCATATTGGAACAAATACACATGGAAATGGGAGAATATGATTTTAAGGATAAATTGCTGTATAAAGAAAGTATATACTTAAATATAATGCATTGACACCTAAGGGGTTAAATAGTGAGTGCAATTGGAAATGTGTGATTTAACAAGGTCATAATTGTTTTATTCATGAGTGTGTGATGGGTGTATTTAAAGATGCTTTTTTGTAAGTGTTTTTACTCCTTGAAGGCATTTTTGATGAGGAGCTAGAGGTGAATAAAATATTTTCTTTGGATCTGTGGTGGTTTTGTTTTGACTTCGGTGCTTTGTTTCGATCTTGTTGTGGTTTTTGTAACTGGGGCAAATCTAGCTTGCTAGAGATCATGTCCTTACCATGCTGTATAATAACCAGCATTGGTTCTCCATGCCGCCATCAATTAGAATCAAACTCACCAGTTTAACACCTGACACCCCAACCAAATGCACCAAGCAGGACTCTTTGGGTGGTGCATCTATGATCAACCAACTTTTGTCTTGACAATTTTTTATGTTCCATTTAAAATTCTTTTCTGGTTTTGATTTTTAGTTGCTGAAAATAGACAAAATGTGTGAGGATTTTAATAGCTATAAAGACTAGTCTTCTCTTTTTGGCTGTTCCAATTAGGGGTCACCACATCAAATCACTGGTCTGCAGAACAAGTGACAGTAGAGTTTTATGGTGTCGAGTTGCCAGCCTGGCACCTAACCTTCCTCAGAAGGTGCATGCACGCACCCACTCACACCTAGAGCCAATTTAGAATGTCCAGTCCACCGGCAGCATGTCTTAGGAATGTGGGAGGAAACCAGAGTACCTGGAGGAAACCCACCTGAACGCAGGGAGGACATGCAGACTCTGCACAGAAGGCACCCCAGCCGAGACCCGAGTCAGAGAACCTCTTGCTGTGAGGTGACAACACTAACTGCTGCACCACTGTGCTGCCCAGCTATAAAGACTAGTCTGCTGGAGTTTTTCAACTGTTAAATGCTATTCATCATCAGATCAGTTCATTGTAACTTTAATAATACACTTGTATGCATTTGCTTACTTGTATGAGTATATCTCAATATTATAATTGAAAATTTATACTTATGTAAAAGTGATATGTTACTTTAGTTAGTAACTAGTAATAATAATATATTACATTTTAGAAAAGTAATAAGTAATAGTAATATATTATTTTAATTGAAAAGTAACTAGTAATAGTAGCTTATTACTTTTATAAGTAACTAGCACAACACTGTTCATTCTCTTGTTATTGGAGAGAATACTCAGCATGAGAGAGTCAGTTGGATGGCACCATCTTGTATGCAGCCATGGAGTTGGTTTGTGCTCTTGCCAGTGTTTGCTAATGCCAGCAATGAATGTGTTTTTAAAAGGACCTAAGTCCACCTCTGGTGGTGACTGGTATGAGCATCTGCATCATCACAAGGGCCTGCATTGTCCTCCCCATGAATATTCCTGCTTCCACCTCCATAGTAATGAGCACTGCTATCACCAAGTCAGTTGTGCCAAGCCGAAGTCTGTGGTCCTGACAGCATTCAGTGCTTTGAAAGTCTCCATTTACTTAGTGGTAATTGGCTGATTAGAGTCATTACTCCCTTCCCTCAGTACAAGTAAGCTGGTCGTGGCCATTCAGTGCCATCCTCCCTTGCCTGGCTCATCTAGCATTTAAGAAGCTAATAAATTTAATTAATCTGGATTGTAGTCAGTGCTTTTCAACTCTACATCAGCGATACGAACTTAAGATGTGACAAAGTGGAACAGACAAAGAGATGATGGATTTATCCAATAGGCTGTCTGATCATTTTGTATAAGTGGAAATAAAAACAAAAAGAAGAAAATGAACCGAGTGTCTTGGTACTGGAAATTGAAAGACAAAAGAAAAGTCATTCACAAGCCATAACTGACCTAGTATGTTTACACAGTGAAAAAAAAACTGTTGCAGGTTATCGGTTGTCTGCTTGACTTAAAATGAAATATTAAAACATACAGGTGGAGAATGAGTTACTGAAACTCCCTACAGAAATATCAGAACTTAAAATGCCAAGTGCAGCCATGCTAAAAAAACAAAAAGTCTGGAAATTCAGGAGTAGAGCAAATCTTGAACATTACATCTTTCTGCTCCTTTTAAATTTATGGATAGTAAGCCTCCCCACCCAAATTTATATATAGTAACTCCAGGATTGACATGCCTCAGAGATAATAGAATATTTCTAAAATGGCCATCTTGGACTTAGTCTATGTAAGTTGTTTTTTTTTTTTTTTTTTTTGGCCATTCTATCTCTGTGTTTTAGGACACACTAAAGTGTGTCATGACATTTCAAATGGTTAGTATCACTGAAAGCACAAAGGCATGCTGTAGATGGATTAGACACTCTAAATTGGCCCTAGGTGTGAGTGTGTACCTTCTGTGGAAGGTTGGGCACCGGCTGACAACTAGACATTGTAAAACTCCACTGCCAATCATGAGCGGACAGGTGATCCGCTGTGGCGACCCCTAACCGGGAAAAGCCGAAAGAAGTAGTAGTATCACTGAAAGCACAACTTGAGGAGACAAGAAACAGTCAAGAGATTCAGACTTTTAACAAAGTAGCAGCCCATGATTCTAACAAAAAAATCTGAAAACATAAATGAAAAAAAAATCGTTAACACTTATCAGTGGAGAGCTCAAAGGGACTATGTGCAAAGAAATGCAAAGAATTAATACCAGTGACTTAAGTATACCTAACACATCCCAGAACTGGAACACAAATGCGGTCTTGTAAATATGCTACAGAAAGAAGAGGACAGAGTGTTAAGTGGTAAAATGAATGATCAATGTATTGATAGGCTGATCCAAGGATAGTAAAGTCTCTGTGGAAATGAAGGCTCAGTAACTGGCACTGGCTGAGGCACAACTTGAAGAATGAGGCAAGAGTTTCAACTATGTAAGCCAAACATGCAGCCATTACGTGGGAAAATCTGGAAACTAGAACAATAGTATTTATGTTCTGTGCAGCATTACTAAAAAGATTGATCTGATTAATCACAAATGCAGTACATTGGAAAGAGCATGAGAGGAAGCTGTTGAACATTACAGAGAATATGAAGATCAGGAAAAGGAATGCACTAAGTCAGAGTCCATTCCAGTATCAGCAGTAAAACAAAATGCCTTAGGACTACCAACTGAACTGATGTTCCTAGGAAGAGAGCTCTTACCATTCAGAGCCATACATAGCATTAGACCATAATGATGCTGTGCCCAAGTCCAATTAGGACATACTACCATTCATTGCCACAACTGGTGTTATGGCTTTCTACTAGCAAATCTGTGGATAATCCAGGCTGGGTTCTGACTGATCAGTAATTCTCATTTATACAGGTCTGTAGATCAGAACGTGTGTATGTACCTTTAAGAAGCATTTCTAAATATAGCATGTGCATATAAATACAGAGCATGTGCAGGCAGCAGAGCCATTTTGAGAGAACAGCCAGAGTGTTAATGCACAAAATGCATTATTAATCAAACAAGTAGCACAAAAACCAGGGGCGGCCCGTGCTATCGGACTGCCAGACTGCAGCCCCCTCAGAACAAAATAAAAATAGAAAAAAATATATTTTTTAAATTTTCGCAGACTTCGCACATGCGCAGTAGTCCCGACGCGCACACGTCTATGCGCATGCTCCAGGCAGTCTGGCAGGATCCATAGGGAACACATGGAGACGTCTGTGCACTTTTAAAGTGCACAGACTCGCTGGGATGATGCATCGGGGCCAGACTGCAACAGCAGCAGTCAGAACAGTCTCGTCGGGAGGTTTGCTTCCAGGGATCTCGCAGGTCTTCAGAGTATTGCGCGGGCAGGATGTATGGATATTATGGAGAAGGAGAACGGACAGGTAAGTGGATGGTGCTTTTTATGTTTACAATGTATGGTACTTCCTTTTACTGTGTGTATTGTATGGGACTTGGTATGTGTGTGTGTGTGTGTGAGAAAATGCCCCAGGTGCTCATGGTGGTGAGGTAGGGAATACCTCAGGCTTGAACCCTGTACCCTGTATGCAGGTGTTAAAGACTTGAGTTCCCTACCCACCACCATTTGTAAAAAAATTGCAGATTTTTGCCTCATATTTGATCTGATCTGTTCCTCATAATATCTGTGGTTTGTAAATGTTGCAATGCTTGATATTTGATGGTGTAGTAGTAGCATTGTTGCCTCACAGCTGCAGGTTCTCAGGTTTGATTCTTGGCTGGGGTTCCTTCTTTGTGGGGTCTGTATCTTCTCCCTGTGTTTGTGTGGGTTTGCTTTTGTGTCCTCCCATGTTACAAAGACATGTCTGTATTATTTCTTCCTGGGCCTCTGCTGAAAATTGTTTTTTTGTTCCAAGTCAGACTGTCCTGATTAACAAATGTTAAATAAAATTGACAGGCATTTATTTGAATTTCAGACTTCAGGTTTCTGAATGTTTAATTTCTTGCATATTTGATGGTGCAGTGGTAGTATTGTTTCCTCATAGCTATAGGTTTTCTGGTTTGATTCTTGGTTGGGGTGGCTTCTGTGTGGAGTCTGCATCTCCTCCCTGTGTTTCTGTGGATTTGCTCTGGTGCCCTGCCATGTTACAAAGACGTGTCTGCAGTATTAATCCCTGCGTCTCTGCTGAAAATTGTTTTTGTTCTGTCCGCAGTAAAATTGACAGGCATTTGAATTTCAGACTTCAGGTTTCTGAATGTTTAATTCCTTGCATATTTGATGGTGCAGTGGTAGTATTGTTGCCTCACAGCTATAGGTTTTCTGGTTTAATTCTTGGTTGGGGTGGCTTCTGTGTGGAGTCTGCATCTCCTCCCTGTGTTTGTGTGGATTTGCTCTGGTGCCCTGCCATTTTACAAAGACGTGTCTGCAGTATTAATCCCTGCGTCTCTGCTGAAAATTGTTTTTGTTCCGTCCGCAGTAAAATTGACAGGCATTTGAATTTCAGACTTCAGGTTTCTGAATGTTTAATTCCTTGCATATTTGATGGTGCAGTGGTAGTATTGTTGCCTCACAGCTATAGGTTTTCTGGTTTGATACTTGGTTGGGGTGGCTTCTGTGTGGAGTCTGCATCTCCTCCCTGTGTTTGTGTGGATTTGCTCTGGTGCCCTGCCATTTTACAAAGATGTGTCTGCAGTATTAATCCCTGTGTCTCTGCTGAAAATTGTTTTTGTTCTGTCCGCAGTAAAATTGACAGGCATTTGAATTTCAGACTTCAGGTTTCTGAATGTTTAATTCCTTGCATATTTGATGGTGCAGTGGTAGTATTGTTTCCTCACAACTATAGGTTTTCTGGTTTGATTCTTGGTTGGGGTGGCTTCTGTGTGGAGTCTGCATCTCCTCCCTGTGTTTGTGTGGATTTGCTCTGGTGCCCTGCCATTTTACAAAGATGTGTCTGCAGTATTAATCCCTGCGTCTCTGCTGAAAATTGTTTTTGTTCTGTCCGCAGTAAAATTGACCGGCATTTGATTTTCAAACTTCATGTTCTTCAGAATACATAGTAGCACAACCTTTTTTTCTAGCAATTTTCTAAGTTTATAAGATGAATATTTTAAATTTGTCCCTATTTTTGGGACTGTATTCCCCCATTATTGGCTTCGTCCAGGTTTTTGTGCTAAGGTTGACAGCTATGGCAAGAACTGAATTCACTGAATATGTTTGAGAGCTGTATTCCCTCATTACTGGGTTTGTCCAGGTGTTTTGTACTAAGAGGTTGACAGCTATGGTGAGAACTAAATTCACTAAATGATAGCCATTTAAGTTTCAGTCTTCCTCTCTTTTACAAAGCAGCTGATGTGGCGTAGTGGTATGTTACTCTGACTGTTTTTTGCTCAAGGACCTTGGCAGTAAAATGTATGTTGGCAACAAAACATTTTATTCTAGCAACTTTCCAAGATTATACAAGCAATGTTTAATGTGTCCCTGGCTTTTGACCCCCCCCCCCAATACATTTTGGCTTTTTCCAGTTTTCTTGAACTGCGAAGTTGAGATGCAGTTGAGTATTGAGTAGATTTTACAAGGAGCTGAGAGCTGCAGGGGAATAGAAGTTTAGTGCTTTGCCTAGTTAATACTATAGCACAACAGGTTGTGTACTTGCTTTTGATGCAGAAGGCTGTGGGTTCTACTCCCACAAGGGGTGGATGCTGCCGTACTGAGAATGTTCTCCTTGGTGAAGATACTAACTATGAGTTCGTTATCAGTTTGCCATCCATTTCCTCTTGCAATATTATTACTAGCTTATTATTTTTTAATGTAATATAGGCAATTTATTCCTGAGGGGCAACAGACACTTTATTTTTCGATGAAACCATGAAATATAAAGGTGATTGCTAGCAGCAACTGCTTCATTAGTTACAGATTTCTTTAATGTGGAATGATTTAGATGACTTACTTCAGAGATTGTGCATATTTACTGATAATGGACTGTAGAATTGTGCATATTTACTGATAAAGGTGGACTGTAGAATTGTGCATATTTACTGATAATGGTGGACTGTAGAATTGTGCATATTTACTAATAATGGTGGACTGTAGAATTGTGCATATTTACTAATAACGGTGGACTGTGGAATTGTGCATATTTACTAATAATGGTGGACTGTAGAATTGTGTATATTTACTAAAATACCCACAAACTACCACATAGGTGGTAGTCCCCTAAATACAGAAGACACAATAAGGGATCTGGGGACCCAAGTAGATAGTAATCTCACCTTTGATAATCACATTGCCAAAGTGGTTAGAAAATCCTTCTATGAGGCCCACCTAATCACAAAAGGGTTCTCATCCTGATCAAAAGAGGTCATTGTGCTCCTCTATTCATCACTCATCAGACCCATCATAGAGTACAATGCCCCATTTGTAATGTACCTTACAAGACACCTGCAACAGCTGGAAAGACCACAGAAGTACCTCACCAAGAGGATCACTGGCCTCAAACAGATGCCCTATGCAGCTTGACTGAAGAAACTCCAGCTGTACTCAGTTGCATACTGCCTACTCAGATGTGATCTCTGCCTGACATACAAGGCCATGTCCAACCCAGAACTGATGGACATGCTCCACGTAAAGAAAACCTTATCCCCTTGAACCACACTCTCTAGGGATCTAAACTTCACCACAACAATAAATAGGACATGCTGGAGGGATAGATTCCTGTCCCAGAGACTTCCCATGCTTTGGAACAAGATTCCAGTCTACATTAGGCAGAGCTCATTGCTAACACTCTTCAAAAGAAACCTTGACGAGTGGATGGGAAACAGAAAGTTTACCCCGGGGATCACTTCAGTGGCTCTGCTGGACAGAGGCACAGGGAACTAATCTAAGGGGGTGGCGAAAGCCAACACATTCTGCCTAGGCTTATAAATGCCTTCGGGCAGATAGCCTAGTTACCTACCTATGAACCTGTTTGCACTGTCCTGATCAATGGTAAACCCACAGAGCTCAGAGTAGACACTGGTTGAAAATGTAATGTAATGTCAGCAGAAACATTTTCTAAAGTGAGGGCTTGTGAGCAACTTAATTTGGTTAATTGTGTGAAGCTTGTTGCGTATGGAGGTGAAGAGATTCAAACCGAAGGCTCAGTAGTGCTTTCATGCTGTTTGGCTGGGAACAGTTACAATTTTATGTAGTCCAAAGACCTCTCTGCAGTCATTATTAGGTCTCAGAGACAGTTTGAGAATGAAACTGCTTTCTTTTAGTAAAGACGTACATTATGTAAGCACGTCCCAATTCCAGCTTTACTGACACTATTTTCTCAGAATATGCTGATGTTTTTGATGACAAGCTAGGCAAACTTCCAGTTGTATACTCCGTGAAAGTAGATCCAGAGGTCAGTCCAGTGGTCAGACCAGCAAGAAGACTTCTAGTAGCTATGCAAGACAAAGTCAAGGTCCAGTTAGACAAAGTGATGCAACAAGGTGTGATTTGTCCAGTCACAGAACCATCTGAGTGGGTATCTTCCATGGTAGCTGCTCATAATAAAAATTCAGATGAAATCAGAATATGCATTGACCCAAGAGACTTGAACAAGGCATTAAAAAGACCTCATCATCCTATGCGTACAGTCGAGGAGATTGTAACCCTCGTTCCAAATACCACTGTTTTTTCTGTCTTAGATGCAAAGTTCATTTTGGCAAGTATGTTTGATCGCAGATCTTCCCTGTTGACTACATTAAGTACCCCATTTGATAGATACAGATTCCTCAGGATGCCTTTTGGAATAAATTCTGCCAGTGAAGTCTTTTCACTGTGCAATGGAGCAATTTTTTTTCAGGCTACCTGTAAGCAATAATAGTCGATGATTTACTGCTTGGAGGTAATAGTGAAGCAGAGCATGACAGAAACCTCGGAAAAGTTCTGGACAGAGCGCTCAAAGTGAATTTAAAGCTCAGTTCTCTGAAGTGTAAATTCAGATTACCAGAAGTTACTTATCTAGGTCATTTATTTACCAGTACAGGCTTACAAACAGATCCTTCCAAGCAAACAGCCATTCTTGAGATGCCAGCTCCAGACAATGTCCAAGCTCTACAGCGTTTGTTCTTGGTATGGCTAACTATTTGGGCAAATTTTTCCCCTGACTTTAGTGAGTTATCAGCACCTTTAAGAGAGCTGATATGCAAAAATGTTGCATAGTCATGGTTAGAACACCAGAGAACATTTGATAACTGCAAACAGCAAATTGATAAACTGCCTACATTAAGATACTTTGATGTCCACAAACCATTAGTTCTTTCCTGTGATGCTTCACAGTTCGGTCTTGGCACAGTTATTCTTCAAGGGCAGACCTGTTGTCTATGCATCTAGAACTCTTACTCAAACTGAGATGCAGTATACTCAAACTGGGAAGGAACTTTTGGCTATTGTGCTCAGATGTTCGAAGTTCCATGATTATATTTATGGGCGAGCAATCCAGATGGAAACTGACCATCAACCTCTAGTTACTATTTTAAAGAAGCCTATGCATTCCGCTCCAGCAAGACTACAAAGAATGATGCTCAAATTACAAAAGTATAATTTCACAATGGTCTATACAAAATGTAAACTTCTTTATCTGGCTGATACCTTATCCATATGGCCAAAAATACTAGATAACAGCTTGATGCAGAGAAGTTTGACTTTGCTGTCATGGAAGTGCATACATTTTCTACCATGAGATTTGATGAGCTGAGGGATCCTACAAAGACTGATCCAGTTTTGCAAAAGCTCAACCACTTCATCAATGTAGGATGGCAGTCAATGGAATCCTGTGGACTGCCTGAAGTACAACCTTACTTTCCATACAGAGATGAGATGCTGATGGAGGAGGGTATCATTTTCAAAGGTCAAAAAGTTGTTCCTACTTCCTTACAACGAGAATGCATTCAGATTTTACATTGTGGCCCCCCAGCTTCCGATTCTACCAAAAGAAGGGCAAGAAGACTAATATTTTGGCCTTCTCTATCAGAAGACATTGATAAAGTACTTTCTTCTTCAATGTGCAATAGTACTAAACCTTGGTCAACAATAGCAACTGACACATTTGAGTGGAACAGTCAGTGTTAGTGTTGGTAGACTCTTATTTGAATTGGTTTGAGATCGATTTGCTACCTAACCTTACATCCAGTTCTGTTATTACTAAGATGAATCATTTCTCAGTTCATGGTAGTTCACACAAAGTTTTTTCTGACAATGGTTCTTAGTTGGCCAGTCAATTGTTCCAGAGATTTGCTAAAGAGTGGGACTTTATCCATGTTACTAGCAGTCCTGAATATCTTCAGTCAAATTGCCTTGCTGAACACAGTGCAAAGCAATTACTGGAGAGGTCAAAGCGTGACAATACTGATATCTTCTTGAATTTACACAGTCTCAGAAATATACCCCATGACAGGCAACTAGGCTTGCCTGTTCAGAGACTTCTATGTAGGCAAACCAGAACAACCTTGCATATCAGTTCTGGTTTGTTGGTGCCTAATGCTAAAAACAACAGAGCAATCAAAGCCCAACCTTTTAAGAAGCGTTCTTCTCAGAAGTGCAGCTATGATAAAAGGAGCAGATTTCTTCATCCATTAAAAGGAGAGACAGTGAGGATGCAAAAGGAGAACAGCTTTGATCAAATTGGTCAAGTGAGAGTTATATGTACCAAGCAGAGATCCTGCTTAGTGGAATCTGAGGGTATAGAGTACAGGAGAAATCAGACATCTTCTTCCTGTATCAGAAAAGATGTCACATCATTGTACCTGTGATACAGACTCTAGATCTCAGAGCAACCCTGACAATGTTCATACTGAGGAACATGTCGCAGTATCCATTCCCATTTCTGATGATGTCCCAAATGTCCCCAGAGTTGAACATTCCTTGAAGACCATCTCCATTGCTAGATCCAATTCTGGCATTTGTTACATGGTAAAGTTGTATTTCTAGACCTAGTGTAAAATACACAGCAACTTGGACATAATTGTTTTGTGTGTGTCTAATTTTGTATGATTGCATGTCAAATAACTAGTTCTGTATAACTGCATGTCAAAAGATAATTTCTGTAAATTGCATGTCATAGAATACTGTCATTTCATATACTGTCTATTTCTCAAAGAGGGAGGATGTAGATCAGAACGTGTGCATGTACCTTTAAGAAGCATTTCCAAATGTAGCATGTGCATATAAATACAGAGCACATGCAGGCAGCAGTGCCATTTTGAGAGAACAGCCAGTGTGTTAACGTGTACGAGTGTGGTAGTTAGTCTGTTCATAAGTTTATTTAAGTTTTTAAGTTACAAAGTCTCATTTCTGATGTGCTTGTGTGTAATAAAGCTGCTTGAGCAGAACCCACGAATGTTAGTCTGTTTTATCCTGACCAAATGAGTGACAGGTCTAAGCTAAGGGGGGGGGGCTGATGTAGTATAGTGTCCCCCTAACAACCGCTGAAGGACACATGAAGCTGCAGTTTTAGGAGAGTCTGTGAAGAGGATCTACACCTGTCATGAGTGCAAGGGACCACACTCCTCTCTTTGTTATAAAATGAAAAGACAGAAAGAGAGTGGCACACACACAGGGACAGAGAGAAGTACTGTGGAGAGAGAGAGACAAACAGGGACCTGTACAGCAAGATATTTAATACTGTAGACAATGACCTGCTTGTTTGAGAGAAAAAAAGTATTAAACACACAAACAGCTGCCTGTAAGAAGCAAAACCAGATATCAAACCGGTTGCCACTGGGTTTATTTACTAGAAAAAGACTGTGGGACTATAAGATCTATTTTGTTTTGAGACATTTTGAGGTGACACAGCTTAATATAACGATTACTCTTACCTTTTATTCTCAAGTAGGCAATAGACTGTAAGTAAAGTGCAGCTGAAGTATAAAGCAGAATCTCAGTAGTTCCTAATATACATTATATATATTTATCTATATATATATATATATATATATATATATATATATATATATATATACACATAGCCATGGTCTTCATGTCTGTGTGCATGAATGTATGTGTGCATCTTTATAGACACACACACACAAACATAATGTCTGTATCAATTCAGTATCACATACAGGTACAGTAGCCGTTAGTAATAGGTGTCCATACTGAGATCCTTTTGTTAACGTATGCCAACATCACTAGTTGTAAGCACTTTTGTCCTTGTTCAGAACATCATCTTATTCATATTTTACAGTGTTGCAGTAACTTTGCATTCAGTCTGTAGTATTACAGAGATAACAGTAGTTCAAAATGATGCTGCTGTTGCATTTGTTTCTAAAGGTCTGTACCTCCAATCATAATTCAAAACCAAGGGACGCATCAGGGTGGCCTGGCCATCTGCACAACTTAATCCACTGGCCAGTCAATCAACACTAGGATCCGATGTTGTCAATTTTCATTCTATCCTCAACTTTTGGGTTCAGTTCCAATCCTTCAGAACCAACCTGGCCATTACAATAGCTCATGGGAACCAGCAACTCTTAAGCTCATCCCTTACCCACAGTGCACCTATCCCAAGTTGCTCAGATCTTGTTGGCCACTTTGTGAGTTAGACGTGGTGTCATATTCTCTTGAGCCAGGCCCAAATGTCCATCTATCATATTCACCCCTTCTTCCAGAAGTCTTACTGAGGATGATGTGGAAAGATTGGTGAGAAAAATTCTTGGGGTGCTCGGTATGACAGGGAACCCCCCCAGGTCAGGGATTTCAATCTTCAAGTACCCCTTCTTTACTTCCTCCTCTAACTTCTCTGGAAGATTCAGAGACAATGGTTCCTAGCTGTCTGGTATATAGAGTACATGGGATCCTGAGATCCTGTTTGGTCTCTGGGTGGATCTTCTTTTGAGGCTATGGAGAAAGCCATGTCTGCAACAGTCTGTTAGTCAGTTCCTTCCCTCTTAGAACAGTGAACTCTGTCACATTTTCATTCAGAACCTCAATCATTGCCTATACTGGGACAGCGAGTATCAACGCCTCAAGTTTCCCAGCAGAGTGCCCCCTCCTCTTCTGATACCTCCCAAGACCAACCCACTGAGGAGATCCCTAGGTAGAAGTACAAGAGGAAGCCCTTGGATTCTCCGGAAGAATCTGTTACAGATGACAACAGATTTCAGGCGAGTATGAAGGATCCCCAAGGTTGCCTCCTGATGATGTGTCATTTGGAGACATCCTAGAAATCTTTAAGCAGAGAGGTGATTGGAAGCTCATTGATCCTTTGTCTGAGGAATCCATGTACCTGCAGGTATTTGGTGCCCACCCATCTATTTTCTGGGTAACTCTGCCTGCCGATGAGCTCATTGTGTTGATCTCTTGGAGGACATGTAGGCCCCTCATTCCATTGAGCTGATCCCCAAGAGACCAGACAAAATTATCACTGCCCCTGAGGATAAGCCTTTCTGGACAAAAGGTTTGCCTGTGGATGTCATGGTCATGGCAGCAGCCACAAAAAGGAACTAGCAGAGGAAAGTTCCTCTATCCATCCTCCCAACAAGGAGTCTGGGGAGCGAGTTTGTGTCAACGACCTTTGCTTATGGTCCTTGAACTTCCTGGCACATTTCACCAGGCTACAGAGGGATTTGATTAAAGAACTTTCAAATACCCTCTCAGGAGCCATTTCTGAAGAGGTTTGAGAGTTTGTTGCCTCTCATTTGGCCACTGTAAATTCCATGTCTAACTCTTACGTAAGGCTTATTTCACATGTAGCAGGTTCAGACATTGCCATAAGGAGACATGCTTGGATGCGCTTATGTGATTTTGTGGAGTCATATAAGTCTTCATTCATCAGTGCTCCTTTTGACAGCGCATCCTTGTTTGGCCCTAAAGTTAAAGACACATTGATCAAGTGTGCGAAAGATAGGAAAACCTTTTCTGCTGTGGGTGACATTTTTCCACTACTCTAAGATCTATTTAAAGGAATCAACACAGCAGTGGGAAAATGTGGTTCAGGAAATCGCAAGGGTCTTCTCAAGACACACATTATGGTAGCTCCCACAGGTGCAGAATTGAGAACATTAATGTTAGATGTCATCCTCGCAGCAAAGGTGGCCCGCAAAACCAAGGGTACAGAGATTTCTACTTTGGTAAACCCTTTCAGCATTCCTTTAAGGAGATCTGATTGCCTTCCTCTGGAGACCATCTAGGGTTACTGGTCCCTGCATCAGAGATCCTGGCTACACATAACTTCCGATACATGGGTGCAGAGGATAATATCTAGAGGCTATATTATACCATTTTCCCTTTCTCTGTTCACTTGCAAAAAAATCCCAGATGTTCCAGCTAGTCAGAGGGAACAAGCATCACTACAAATACAAAAGCTGCTAGGAAAAAAGATCCATCAAAGAGGTGTCACCAGACCAGTGAGGGAATCTGGAATTTACTCAAGGTTCTTTTCAGTGCCAAAAAGACAGGACACTGGAGACCTATTTTGGATCTCAGCAATTTAAAAAAATCAGTCCAGTGAACTAAGTTGTGGATCATCACAGTTCAGTCCATTCTTCCTTTTTTGGTACAGGATGACTGGATATGCTCGCTAGACCTTTAGGATGCAGACTACCACATAAAGATGAACTGGCAGTCCAGAAGGTTCTTGCACTTCCTGCTGTGAGATGGTCACTACCATTTCAGAGTACTGCCCTTTGGCCTCACCACAACCCCCATGGTGTTCACCAAGTGCATGGCAGTAGTGGCAGCTCACTTGAGACTGTAAGGAGTCTGAGTGTTTCCATATTTGGACAACTGGCTCATCACTGCTATGACCAGGCATTGACTGTCAGGGGCAAGAGAAAAAGTTCTCCAAACATGTTTCTACCTGGGAATAACCATAAATTACAAAAAATCTCCCTTCAAGCCAACTTAAACATTAGATTTCTTAGGGGCTTCTTTAAACACAAAGACTGCAATAGCCACCCTTCCCCCCAGAAAGACTGGAGAAAGTCTAGTTTCAAGTCATGAAAACAATTAACAGCAACAAAGTATCAGCAAGATTAGTTCTTCAGGCACCAGGGTCCATGCAGTATTTGTAATGCTTGTCCCTTGGCCAGATTTCACATGAGAATTTTACAATGGTTGTTTGCAACACAGTGATCCATGCTATATCAACCAATGTCAATGCCAATTGCAATCACCAGTGTATCCAAAAGAGATTTCATGTGGTGGGTTCAGTTGGATCAATTTTACAGGGCTGTCCATTCATTTCCCTCAGCCCAAGGCCACAGTGACCATGGATGCTTCCCAGTTAGGGTGAAGGGGTGTTGTCTGGGGAGAACGGTCCAAAGCACT
The DNA here is from genome assembly GCF_019279795.1 of Protopterus annectens. Lineage (NCBI taxonomy): Eukaryota > Metazoa > Chordata > Ceratodontiformes > Protopteridae > Protopterus > Protopterus annectens. The sequence goes on from NC_056743.1 coordinate 741,680,547, forward strand.
TGGTCCCCAGCAGAGGCTAACTTACACATCAACATCCTAGAGCAGTGAGAGCAGTGCTTTTAGCATTGCAGGCCTTCTAGGATGCTCTCCCCTTAGGAACTATTGCAGTTCAAATGCACAACATGTCAGTAGTTTGGTAGATCAACAAACCAGGAGGAACCAGATCCTACCTATTATGTGGAGAATCTCTCAGGGTGTGGCAGTGGGCGATCTCATCCAGCTGTTTTCTCATAGCAATACACATTCCCGGGAAGTCCAGTGTGATAGCAGACAAACTGAGCAGTTGCATACTTTTACCTCACAAGTGGTCCCTCAATCAGAAAGTGTTAGAAAGGAGATTCTGAAGATGGGGGTCATCCATGCTGCTACTTGTTTGCCTGTCCCCTAAACAACAAGTGCAGCAACTGTTTTGCTCTGATCCCGCCCCACAGGGGGAGTTACCGAAGGATGCTCTTCTTCACAGTTGCCCCCCCCCATTTCCTTTGTCTTTCCTCCAATTCCGTTAATTCACAAGTTCCTGCAGAAAGCAATTGAGTTGAAGAGCAGAGTTATCCTCGTTGCACCTTATTGGCCTCAACAGATTTGGCTCCCCTTCCTCTGGCCTCACCCAATTCAACATCTTTGGATTCTGCATCCAAGTCCAGATCTCCTGTCTCACTCAACAGGCATGGTTCATGTGGACATTCCATATCTCAAGCTGGTAGCTTGGCTTCTCCAATTCCATTAGTAGCTAGACAACCTATGCTCTCTTCCCCTGTCTGGCACATACTTTTATCTTCTCATAAACCATTTACACAAAAACCTTACAGCAGTAAATGGAAGAGATTTGCACATTGGGTGCTCCAGAATAACACTGAACCCTTTTTGGCTCCACTTCATGATATTCTTCAGTTTTTAGCTTTAGATTTCAATGAAGGGGTTTTGGCTTCCATGATCAAAGTCCAGTTAGCAGCTATATCCAACTTTCACACTGGTTTTCAAGGATCCTCAGTTGCTTCTCACAAACTTTATAAAGCCTTTTTGAGGGATGCTGTTCTTTAAAACCTCCCTACAAAGATCCTCCTCCTCCTTAGGACCTAAATTTGGTGTTGCAAGCAATCACTCAATCCCCCTTTGAACCAGCTAATCATTGCAATATTAAGTTTCTGTCTTGAAAAACTATTATCTTAGTGGCAATAACTTCTGCTAGAAGGATTTCAATTCAAACCTTGTCTTCTTAACCACCATGTCTGATTTTTCGCAAAGATAGAATCTCGCTCAGAACCAACCATCCTTTCTACCTAAGGTGACTTCAGGGGCCAAAATCAACTAATGTATTAACCTGACAGTGTTCTTCCACAACTTTTCTAACAAAGGTGAATATTTACATTTGCTAGATGTCAAATGTAATTAAGATTCTAGCTTCACAGAACAAAAGATTTCAGGAAGTTGGACCAGTTATTTGTTTCATTTTTGTATACCAGACTGGGAAAACCTGTGAACAAAGTGACGTTAGCTAGATGGCTCACTGTGACTGCATCTCATTCATCTATATCAAGTTGGGCATTTCCTTGTCAGAACCATTACAAGCCCATTCAACCAGGGCCATAGCAATATTAGGTGTATTCCTGTCTAGAGCTTCCATGGATATCTGTACAGTGGCAAATTGGGCTACTCCCTATACCTTTATTACTCATTACAAATTGGATCTGGTCTCCAGGGGTAGAGCATCATTTGGCTCAGTGGTGCTTACTAATATCCTCCTTTGAGTCCACCCGGGATTGTAAGGTAGCTGGGGACTCAGTCCCACAGGTTGAGGATAGAATGAAAATTGACAACATCAGATAAAGAAGTTATGTACTCACCATAACATTCCATCTGTGTTGTCCATTTTCATTCTTAATCAACTCCTCACCCTCCAACCCCCTACGCTTAATTTCTGGAAGAATGGGTGATTGATGGATTATTACATTTTTTGGTATAATTTTATAGTTCCAGATACAGTCTCCATGAAAACCTTTGTCTGTTTCTATCAGCAAATTCGATCTGAGGTAATCGAGATAGGTGCATTGTGGGTAAGGGATGAGCTCAAGAGTGTTTGGTTCCCACAAGCTATTGTAGCAGCCGAGTTGGTTCCTTAGGATTGGAACTGAACCCACAGGTTAAGGAAGAATGAAAATGGAAAACACAGATGGAATGTTATAGTGAGTACATAACTTCATTTTTTCAACTCACAATCAGTCATCACCACACCTCGAGTCTTTTTCTCTGGGATGTTAATGCACCTGCTCCTTTCCTTCTATGACCCCTGCTTAGTTACAAATATTTCAGTCTGTAAAAGCCTTGTAAGGCTGGGGCTGTTGTTGTTTAGTACTGATGGAAATAAGGGGATGTTAAACCTGAAATAACTGTAAACTAAGAATATTTGTGGAAGTGGAGCTTAGGCCTAGATCAGAGTAATTATAGGGAAGATAAATTGAGTCACCTAGGAAAAGACGTAAACGTACTAAGAGACCAGTCTTTGAAAACATGAAGACAATTCTGTGATTTGCGAATGCCGTTAAGGTGGAGTGTGAACTGCAAGAGGTTGGAAGAATAGAATAATTACTATAGAAGCTCAGTGAATCTAGTTTGCGGGGGGTGGGGGTGGTGAGGAAAAGATTTTGGTGCTGGTGCGTTTGCTTGGCAATTGTCTTGCTCTCTCAGTGAATTAAAATAAAGAAATACTGGAGGGGTACTGTTTGACAGTAATTAATACTGATGGGTGGTTTTGGTTGGACTTGGAACACTGTATCTCAAGCCCTTTCTGGGTTGTAGTGTAGAGGTCTTGCTTAACTGTGTCTGAGAAAAAAAAAATAAAGGGGTGTGGGCCTCTCTGAGCTGTTTCAAAGTAATTATAAGGATACCCTGGAAAGGTTCAGTGGTTGGGGCTTTAACCCACAAAATATGTCTGTCAGTTGAAACACCTAAGGGTCAGACCAGAAGCTGAATGTGGGCAAGTTGCCATGGTCAGTTGCTAAGAACACTCCCCCCTGGAAAATACTGGAAGCAGAGGATAACTCCTGGATGAAATCTTTTGGAATTAATGTTACTCAGATGAAGGCTGCAGTTGGGAGAAGGGGCCACAGGACAATTGTCTAAGGTTGGAAAGATATAACACTTAAGGGGACATTTCAAACAGAAAGACAGGAACTTGTGTCAGCTTTTGTTCAGAAGGTGGAGTGTGTTCAGAAGCCCTGGACTATTAACACTCCAACCACAAGGGCTCAAGAAAGGAAAAAAGGTGGAGGGGTCTTAGTCTTTATCCAGAAGAGACTGGCATCAATAATGATAAAGCAGTATGATGCACTAGAGCTTCTTCCTGTCCAAATAACCATTAGTAAGGTTCCATACAATACATCAGCTGGCTATAGAACTCCTTCAATGACTCAAGAAAGCCACAGTGAATTTCTACAGAAACTGGAATCCCTCATTATTAAACCCAGCACCATTTTCAAAAATGAGCTAAACTATCCAGCTATAGACCTGGAAAACTTACACCACAACTAGTGCATAAGCGCAGAGATTCCTGAACTTTGCTAATACAAATATCCTAGAGCAATTAGAGTACCGACTAGGGGAAACAACATCTTGAATCATATACTTACTAATATGGGGACATCTTGCACGATCCTTTGTGTATCTTCACCACTTTCTAGGTCTGACCATAAAGCTGTCTCCTTTGAAATAAAATTGAAACCAGAGACTCATTCCACCCATGGTACCTTCAGAAATTTCTGTATAAACAAACTACCTTCTCCTAAGTAATATATTAGCAAGCTTCAAATCCCCACCACACACAGTTAATTCCACTGAATGCACAGAAACATACACCATCACACTATACCATCATGTAAAAAAACAACATAGATACAGCTGTACCCTGTTGTAGGAGCAAGCTCAGTGCCACTTAGTGCAACTATAATATCAACAAACTTTACAATAAAAGGAAGAACATTTTGACCAAAGGTTGAGTAATTCTGAGAATGATAGAGCCATTGCTGAAATAAACAAACTTAGGAGCTTAATAAAATCCATCAAAGCCAGGTTTTGAGGCTATAAAATAGCTTCCTAAGCCAAAGATAATCACAAGGCTTTTTTAGATATGTTTGTAATCTCTGATGTAGAATGCAGTAATGTGCTGCTTTGATTGTGAACTGTGTGTAGAGGGAGTGAAGATGGAGAAAACTTACTGGCAGATAAATTCTTCTCTAACTTTATCCCTCTATCTTCTCCATCTGTCCCATAAGATGTAGCTGAAACTAGCTCACCTCCTGCTATCACACAATACCAAGTGCTAAAAATGCTATCAAAAGCTAAATATACTGCATTGATGGGTCCTGACAATATTCCTAGATGCTTCCTAAATAGCATAAAGCACGATTTAGCCATCCCCCAAACAACACTGTTCAACCTCAGCCTCCATAGAGCTTTTCTACCAAATGAATGGGGGACAGCTACAGTCATTCCTCTGCATAATAGAGGACCTTCTACAGATCCAGGCAATTAAAGACCCATCAGTCTGAACAGTTTCATATGTAAAGCTGTGGAAAGACTTACTGTGGAACTAATCAGTAAGGACATTGGGAACCTCAAAACACTGGACCCATCTCACTCTGGATTTGCCAAGGGCAGGTCATGCTTATTGAACTTGGTGGGCATTTTTGAAATGGTCACTAAAGAAATAGAGGAAGGGAAAATGGTACACATTACATATCTTGACCTGGCAAAAGTATTTGACAGAATCCCCCACTCAGGCATAGTAGAAAAGTCAAATAAACTGGGAATAACACCCTACATCACTTGCTGGATTGCCATCTGTCTCACAGATGGGACACAGATCATCAAAATAGGAGAAGCTGCTTCCACAGACTGACCCGTTGCCAGTGGTGACTCCCAGTGATCAATGCTGGGACCTCTCTTGTTTGGCATCTACTTCTCTGAAGTAAAAGCCAAATCCCAAAGTATGCAGATGATTGCAAGTGAGGAGCTATCTTTGAATCACCAAATTTCTTCTTCATCCTATAGAAAGGTTTGTTCCAAGTAAATAACTTGTGTCAAGATCATGGACTGAAACTAAATGACAAAAATACATTACTGTATCCTTTGGAAAGTCATCTACCTTGGCTAACTACCACATTGACAATGCATCCCTAAGAATTCATCCAGTTGTTATGGATTTGGGAAAGGAAGTTATGTGGCAGTGACCTAAATTTTGACCAATTTGTGTTCACTGTCATAACAAAGTTCTCCTTTATTGCTCAGTATTTAAATAAAGGGACTGTGACTAGATGTAGGGATGACATTGTCCCCCTTTACATAGTCCTTATTAGGCCAGTCATTGTGTATAATGCCCCTTTTGGCATGTATCTGTCTAGACACATGCAACAAATGGAACATCCACCGAGATACCTTGCTAAAAGGACACAACTTCTAAACAATATGTCCTAAATGGACCGACTCAAAGCCCTATCATTTTACTCAGTATAAGTATCTTAGACTGCTAAGAGGTTTCCTGTGTCTGGCATAGAAGGCATCCTCCAACCCTGTACTACTGCACATCAGCAGTCAAATGGCATCAGAAATATTCTGTCTAGGGATCTAAACCTCTTCTGTAACATCAACAGAACAGTTTGTTGTAAAAGGTATATCTCGTGGAGAATGCCACTGCACTGGAACAAGGTCCCCATCCATATTAAACAAAGATCATCATTATCCATGCTGAAGTGCAACTTGGATTTATGAATGGTAATAGAAAAGTTACCCCAGGATTGCCTGCTGTACTAGTAATTGACAGAGGGAGCTCCTAAATGCTTTATTCCATGCATGGGTTCCCTCAAATTATCTATAGTATGACCCCAGTTATTCTCACTAGAGGTGATATATAATTATTGACCATGGGATGAGTAAGGCTAATTTAACACCAGATGGAATAAATTAATTCAAGCATCAAAAGGGACATTGGGTAGGCTTAAAATGGCCCATAAGGGCAACTAGCCTAGTTCTTACCAATGAATCTATAAGAAGGCTGTCCAGTGATAGAGCTGCAAAAATAGCAATAAGAAACCAGCTGTGTACACCACTGGACAGAGGGCAGTACTGATTAGCCAGTGTCTGAAAGTCAGGGAAAAAAAAACTTTGGACCAGGTACTAGCTGATTCGGTATCTAGCTGGAAAGAACAGAAGACTGAAGTATGCGTAGTGAATGTCACAAAAGAAGCCAGTAGAGTTTCAAAGGATTAAAAATAAATATAGTCAATCCAAAAGTGGCCACTCACATTAAGCTTTAATTTTGAAAGTGAATTTATAAAACTAGCAATGTGAATATCAGCCAGTGCAGAAAGATATAATGGAAGGGCATGTGCCGAAACTATTTTTGGACAGAAATGTAAATACATGAAATAGAAAAACATGCACAGCACATGCTGTAAATAGTCAGCCATGTTGGCATCTCATACAAAATAAATCACCTTCTGGAAAAAGTGTTGCTGTTGAATGGATGTCAGTGTTTTAGTTTCTCCATCTGTTACAACTGTTAAATAATCACTTGCTCTGCTGCCATAAGCAATCAGTGATTAACACTGTGGAATATGTCCCTAGTACAAGGGACTTAAACTCTAAACTGAATTTCTTTGCAATTAAGAATCACCTATCCATTCTTTGTTCAAAATTCAGCAGAATTCTCATTGGTTTTGCTAGGATCTTATGTGTAGGACATTTTAACATATTTCACACATTTTACCTAAAAACCTGCCAAGTCCTTGTTTTATTTCAATGCTGTAATTTGGATGGATTCTGTGGAGAATGTTTGGTGATTGTTGAATATTATTTTTATAGTTTGTATTTAACATGTCTGTCTCTTGTGTGCTGTTGTGGGGTTTCAAATATTTAGAGAATAGTTTGTGTAGAGTTACCATGTCTAAGTGCTCTCTCTGAGGTTATACCAGTTGACATTATTAGTGGTAACTTAAGAGAAGTCTGTAATGCTTTTCCAGTGTTTCAACTGCACCTAGAGTCATCCAAGCTAAAATAAGAATGTTTTCTTGATTAACTGTAGTTGTACTTGCTGTATGCAATGATCACTACTAATTTTAAGCATTTTAAAGCATTTATTTAATTTGCAAAAATTGGCAAAAATATCCATTTCTCTGTTGGCTTTCTAGTCTGTATGCCTCAAAGTCTATTTGCTGATGGGTGAATTAGTCGAGAACCAAGTTGTTTGGTGGTAGTTTGTTGTTTAATCTACACTTAAGAGCTCCTTTTGCAATGCTTTTAGATCAAGAAATTCCAGGATCAGACATCTTGTGACAGAAGGTGTTTACCTGGTCTTTCTGAGTTGGGAAGTCCTGCAGAAAACTCAAAGTGTGGTTATTTATTGGCTAGATGGCATAGAAGTCAGTTTTCAAGCTTTTTTTTCTCAGCGTGGAGATGCCCACCGAGCTGTGATGCTAACAGTGTCCTGTACAGCAACAAACACCTGAGGAGCAAAATATACCTATAAAGTTGGGATTAGATCCAAAACTTGTTAAGCAGTTTGGCATTGTGCAGAAATAAGCTTAGAGCAGCTGGCTTGTACATCGAATAGCACTATCATATCCTAGCATTATGTAACATCCTGCCCTTAACCCCAGAAACTTCCCTCGGAGACCCCTTTTAAAGCCCAATCCTTAATCCTAAACAGCCAACCCTATTACAAGAGCAGACAACATGGATATGCAATTTCCAAATGTCTCTGTGACCAGCTTGATAGATTTGGGCATCCTAAAGCAATGTAGCAATAGTCTCATGTTCTCAGGCAACCAGTTAATCATTAAAGACAGTAACATGGCATGTAAAAGATGTAAATACACTTCTTTGCAGGTAAAAATCTCGCAGACAGACAAAATTGTACCCAATACCCACACTACATCCCTCACACATACTGTTCACCACACATATTGTGTTGTGTGAGGTGGTTAAAAGAAACCTTCTCAAAGACCTCCAAAGTCACCTAATGGCAGCACTGCTCCTCAGCAATCATTAAAGCGACACCAAACATCTCACATGAGTCTACACCTAAGGGCCACCAAGTGCGAAGCCCATAAGGCAAGCACACGCCTTACCCAATACTCTTGTAATTGGGGACTCAATTCTCCAACACACAGATGCCCCACTCTCCAGGTTGGACAAGGAGAAGATAATGGTTAGTTGCCTATATGGAGCCAGGATTTGCAATATCATACATGCACTTGAGTTACTGTACCCCTTGGTACCAACATAATTCTGTCATAGTCCATGTGAGTGCAAATGACCTGAGACATACTTCATTGGTCTATATGAAAAGAGACATAATGGATCTCTTGAAAATGTTTTGCAGATAGGTATGAGCCTTGCACTGAGCAGCATTCTACCATCACCATGGATGATGCCACAGTATGAACATAAAATGATTGATTTTAATAATTGACTTAGTTGCTCGTGTCATTCCAGCAGGATCCAGTATCTGTTAGCATGTTCCCCCTCGGGTTTTGGATATTGGCTAGCCATCCCATTACAGCCTTTTTTAGGCAATGCTAAAAAGACAAAACTATCAACCTAGTAAAAAGTCTACAAGCAACCTTAAGGTGTTACTGTTCAATGCTTGGAGCCTAAACAAAAGAACTCCACACCTTTCAAGCCATCCTTACTCTAGAGGATGTACGCATTTATGCTGGGACTTGGTTTAAAGCTGTAGAAAGTACACCAGAAGTACAAGGCTACTGTGTCTTCCACACAGTTTGATCAATAACAGTATAGACTGGGTCCAAAGGTTTAGGTGTTTCGATCTATGTTACCAACAAGTATAGCTCATGGTTGGTTAAATAGGATGTGATACCATGGAGCTCATCCATGTGCACGTCACCATAGGTGTAAGGTCTGTTACCATATCATGGCTAGCTACAGCTCACCATCTGTGCCCCTAGAGTCTCACGACTCTTTCCTAAGCCTACTAGAGGCACTCACTATCCAACCAAACACCCTATTCAGACTTTAACTACCCCTCTGTAGACTGGGAAATGTACACTGCTTCAGTCTGACAGGCACAACACTTCCTGGATCTTATTAACACTAACATCCTGGAATAGGTAGTACATGCTCCAACCAGAGAATTAAATATACTGGATCTGATACTGAACAACATGGGGGGGGCATTGCATCTGTTCTCCCATGTCACATCCTCACTAGTGAGGTGGGATCACAAAGCTGTCTCATTTGAGGTAAAAGTCAACCCAGATAATCTAGCTAAACCATTAACAGTTAGCAGATATTCAAAGGCAAGCTGCATCCTATTAAGTGACAGTTTGTCAAAATTCAGGTCTCCCACCAACCCTGAGACTGCAACTATCTATGTAGAATTATTCACATAGTCACTTTACAAACATGTGAATGGCTGCATAGTTTGCTGTACCTACCAGAATTAAACCCAGAATAACACTAAAAACAAATTCCACTGGTGGACTTCTCACCTAAACAGGGTATTTAATAAAAGAAGAAAACTCATGGCCAAAATCAGGAAAAGCAGCTCCCTTAAAGACAAGTGCTCTCTTAAACAACTAAACAAGAAACTAAGAGGTCTCATTAAGTCCAACAAGGCCGACTATGAGGTTAGGGTAGCCTTGCAGGCCAAGGACAATCAGAAAACCTTCTTCATCTACATCCAGGATCTTAGAGGTAACATACAGTCTGCTGAATTGATGGTGAACGGTACCACTTACACCAATCAGGGTGACATAGCAAATCTACTGGCTGATAAATTCAGCTCAGACTTCACCCCCACTAACCCCAGCTACACCAGGTGAAATCCCCTCCAACATATTTCCTTTAGCTATCAGCAGGGACCAGGTGCTGGCAGCACTTGCTAAAGCCAAGAATACTGCCTCCATGGATCCTGACAACATCCCTAGTTGCTTCATGAACAGTTGAAAAAATGACCTATCAGGATCACTTGAGGCATTCTTTAACTACAGCCTTGAAACAGACTATGTTCTAAGCGAATGGAGGATATAGCAGTCATTCCCCTTCATGAGGGCAGACCATCAACCAACCTAGGGAACCACAGACCCATCATTCTTGCAAAACTAATATACAAAGCCATAGAATGAAATAACACAGAAATGATAAAACAAGGACATTGGTAACATACAGAACCTACACCCATCCTAATATAGCTTTAAGGGAAGGTCATGCCTACCTTACTTGGTAGGCTTGAGGGGGTCATCAAGGCAGTGGACGAGAATAAAACAGTGCATACTGTTTGCATCTTTATCTGGCTAAAGCATTTCATATGATCATAGGAGGTTACTAGGCTAATGGCCCTGGGGGCCCTTCCAAGCCTAGCCAAGAGTTTATCCCCAAAAAAGAAACCTCAGTCAGCACCTGTCACCCCTGTCAGTGAGGGACACAGGTGGAACCCCTGTGACAAATTTGTGGTTTCACATCCACTCATCAGGGTTGTGCTTGAGGAGGATCAGCGAGGTGCTCTGTTTGACATGTATGGGAAGTCTATTCCAGAGACGGGGCAGCCTCTGGGAGACAAACCTGTCTCTCCAGCAGGTTTTGTTGATGTCACATATTAGATATAGGCCTTTTGAGCAGGTGGTGTGTGAGGAGTTAGACTTATGGATATGGAGCATCTGTAGTAGGGCAGGGTCCGAGATTGCCTTGTAGTTGAGACACAGATCACTCCTGAGCAATCTGTATGATACCGAGTAGAGTGATAGTGATTTGAGCCTGTCTGCATAGGACAGGTGTTGGAGGCCATGGATTCTCTTTGAAAGGTATTTCAGTGGCCTTTCCAGTTGGTGCAACACTCAGGCATTGTTGACAAGCTATCTGAACTAGGTATAGACCCTGTTGTAACTCACTGGATTGCTGGCTGGCTCACAGACAAGACCCAAGAAGTCAGGATTGGTGAGATCACCTCCACCAAGAGAAGACAGGTCACTAGTGGAGTAGCCCAGGGCTCAGTACTGGCCCACTCACTCTATGCACTCTACAGCCAAGACTCGAATAGCTGGTCAAGAGGAGAAGGTCAACACTTGCACCACACCACATGGAACACATAGCCCTCCAGAACACACACCAGCACTGCCTTCACACAAAAACACAAACCACACACCCACCTTCCCAGAGGCTCTCAATAAAAATCTACTTAAACAGAAGAGACCTCCAAGGCAGAAATGCACTCGACAACCACAACACTAATCACGAGACACATAATTCTCCTAAACAGTGTGCCACTCAACCAAAGCCTCTAAGACAAAACAGCATGCCCAACACACTAGTCCTATGTGACTCGATAATGAGGCACACTGATGTCCCACTCACTAGGTTGAATAAGGAGAAAGTAACTGACAGCTGCCTGTCAGGTGCCAGTGTCTGCCACATAATGCATGCACTCAGGTCCCTCAACAACAGGTACAAATATGACTCTGTCATGGTATGTATGGCTGTCAATGAACTGAGACATACCTCCCTGGAATACATGAAAAGAGACATGGAGGAGTTCTTGGATTATGTAGCCCAGGCGGGTATGACCCTAGCCCTGAGCAGCATCCTAACATCACCCAGAATGGTACCACAGTACAAGCAGAAAATGATTGATTTCAACAGTTGGCTAAGTTTCTGGTGTCATTCAAAGGGGATCTGCCTGGGATGACATGACTGACCGACCTTGATGCTTTTCCAGAAATGGCCTGTATCTGTCACTCCTGGGCTTCTGGATACTGGATAAGGCTCTTGCCACCCCTGTAGTGCCTTTTTTAGGCTGTGTTCCAAACACCAAATTACCACAGTAACAGTGGGTTCCTACTGAGTTGTCAACAACTTAGGTTGTCGAATGCTTAGTCATCGACACCTAAGCATCGAATGCTTATAATAGCAAACGGCCTCATCATCAAATTCTTTACTCGGGAAAGAATTTGCATGGCCATTATCGGGGATTTGCCCTTTCCCCAATGGAGAGCGATCTCGGAGTTGTTATATTTAGTTGGGGGGGGGGTGTGGGGGCATACCTCTCAACCTGGAAACATCAAAAATCTGGACAAAGGCCCATGAAAAATGGGTACAAATCTGTATGCTGATTAACATAAAATTTGCATATGCAATTATGCAACTCTGCCCACCCCAATGGAATTGTGAGATACCAACATTCAAATGCAAACTGAAGAACAGACAACCAAAATATGGCCCCGGACCCTGTAGTAAATGGTGACCTTTTTTTAAAATGTGTAGCAATGATGTTCACTGGGAAGGGAGAAGATGAACATTAGGATTTTGTTTTTGGTGACTTGCAGTATGTGGGTTTTGTGCTAAAAAGTAGGGCATTTAATGGTAGGCAATATTCTAATCTTAGAAAAAGCATATTATAGTTTGCTAGGACCTGCAAAAGTCATTCTCCATGGGCTACTTGATCAGTGGCATAGCTTCAGTTTGTGCCACCCAGGATGTCTGAGTTTGCTGCTTTCCTCCGTCACAAAATCATGGTTGAATGGGGCCCTCCAGCCCTCCCCCCTGCAGCCATTCCAATGTCCCATTACTTGGCTATTTCTCCCCATTTACCATAAACAATGTAATGCATGTACTGTTTACTTCTACGAGGATTATATGGATTTCATTTAAAATTTTTATTTTACAGCACAGAAACTAACAGACATCCGCTAAACAAAGCAATACAGTCTCACAATGAAAACAGACTTAGCATTAAAGCTTCTCTGCCCTTGAAACACATTCGTTAGGACAGCATTGAAACCCACATTCAAAGAAAATGCATCTGGTCAGTGGCAGATAAAGATTATCTTTGTGCTGTTTTCAAATCATAGGCCTTTTGCACATGAAACTAATGTGTTCTTTGATACACATCCCTGATTGTATTAAACTACATTTCTTGTATAATACAGCACACTTGTTTGAGTGTTTGAAATTTATTGTTCTGAACATTTTTCCAATAAGCAATGAAACAAAATGCATGAACCAATAATGACAAAACTGCCCAATTCAGAACATTTCCATCATAAAAGTCTACTCAAACTTCTACAATCCACCAATATCAGTAAATATGCATAATCTCTGCAGAAGTAAAAGTCATCTAAATAATTCCACATTAAAAGATCTGTAACTAATGAAGAGGTTGCTGCTAACAAACAAATTAATATTTCATTATTTCATCTACAAATAAAGTGCCTGTTACCCTTGAGGAGTAAATTGCCTATGTTACATTAAAAAAATGATAAGCTAGTAACATTGCAGTAGGGAATGGATGGCAAACTGATAACAGGTTCATAGTTACTAGGCATCTCCACCAACGAGGACGTTTTCAGGACTGCAGCATCTACCCCATTTAAAAGTACAACACAGTACAGTATCAGTAATCCATCTACATACTGCGGGGGTAGAACCCACAGCCTCCTGCATCAAAAGCAAGTATTCTAACTGCTGTGCTACTAATAATGACACAAACTGAGTTGGCATAAGAAGCATTAAACTTCTCTCCCCCTGAAGAACTGTGCAGCACAAGAAATGTGGAAAAAGCCAAAACTTGGGGGGGGGGGGCAAAAGTCCCAAAATAGGGACACATTTTAAACATTGCTTGTATAATCTTAGAAAATTTGTTAGAATAAAATGTTTGTGTTACCATGCATTTCCTGAAAGATAGGAAGAAGAAACTTAAATGGCTATCATTATTTAGTGAATTCAGTTCTTACTGATTTGCCAGAAAACCACAAATTTTAAGAGGAGCAGACCAAAAGTATGAGGTAAACATTCCAAACTCATTGGATCACAAGTGGTGGTATGTGTAGAGAATTTAGGATCTTGCTCCTTGTACCTAAGGTGCAGGGTTTGAGGCTGAGTAACTCAAACCAGCAGTTATACCTAACTGGGACTCACTCCACTCACTCCACTCACTCACTCACTCACTCACTCACTCACTCACTCACTCACTCACCTTTAATAAAGTAAATGTAGTAGCAAGCAGCCCTTAAAGCACAATGCAGCTCTTACAAATAATAAAATGCAGCAGTCGGAGTTGAAGTTCAGCCTAAAATGCAGCAGCAGTTGAGTTGAAGTTCAGCCATTAAGTAAAACGACCCGCACACACACCTCTCAACTTACACAGCAGTCGTTAAATGACCTGTTTAAATAAGTAAATAAAGTAAACATGAACATTTCATTAAATAAGTGCGCCTGCAGCCATATAAGTAACATAAATCCAGCTCCAGCCGTTAGATGAGCCGGTTAAATAAAATGCAGTTAATTTAAGTAAATACAGGTTTCATTACAGAAGTGCCTGGAGCTGTATAAGTAACATGAATCGAACATTTCATTAAATAAGTGCCTGCAGCCATATGAGTAATACGAATCCAGCTCACACAGTAGCCGTTAGATGACCCGGTTAAATAAAATGCAGTTAAATTAAATACGTAAATAAAAATTTCATTACAGAAGTGCCTGCCCAGCAGCCGGATAAATAACAGGAATCCAGCTCACACAGTAGCACCGTTAGATGACCCAGTTAAATAAAATGCAGTTAACTTAAATACATAAATAAAAGTTTCATTACAGAAGTGCTTGCCTTGCAGCTGTATAAATAACATGAATCCAGCTCACACAGCAGCCGATAGATGACTCTGTTAAATAAGTAAGTAAATAAAGTAACAACGAATGTTGTTAAACAAGTGCCGTTTAACACAGTATTTGTGCAGGCTGCAGCAGCTGTTAAATGAAAGATGTTTTTTTTTTTTTTTTAAGTTGTTTTACCTGGAGGAGGAGCCAAGCTGGAGAAGAAAGGTGTGCTGTCAGACCAGTCTGCAGAAGCTGATGTCATCATGCGCGCACACAAAAAAAAAACCTAGGAAATTCGGAAATTAAAGGGGCCATGTGGGAATTCGTATCACCCCAATATTTTGCCCTCAAAACTGGTATTTAGCAAGCATTTAAGTATAGTTGACAGGTATGGAGGGGGGCAAAGCCCCTCATTATGTTTAGGTATGTTTGTTTATGGATGGCCACCTAAATTCTTTCCCGAGGAAAGAATTCGTTGATATGGCCGTTCGCTACTGTTAGCTTTCGACGCTTAGGTGTCGATGTTTTAGGATTTGATAACCTAAGCTGTCAATGTTATGATATAGATGCATAACAGCTACAAACAAATGCAATCTGAGGGTCATGATGCTCAATGCTAGAAGTCTAAATCTCAGAATAGATTCACTCGAAGCACTACTTAAAATGGAGAACATTGACATTTGTGCTGTAACAGAGACCTGGTTCAAGGCAGCAGAAAAGCACCCCTGCACTATCAGGCTATAATTCATTTCACACCTTTCAGCCCCAGAATTTGGACTGAAGCTGCAAAGGCGGTAAATGTAATGTCTTTTGGCTTTCCCTGGTTAGGGGTCGCCACAGCAGAACTCCGGTCCACTAATGATTAGTTGATTTTTTACGGTGTTGAGTTGCCAGCCCGATGCCCACACCCATTCACGCTCGCACCTACCTGCATGTGTTTGTCATTCGACCGTGGGGAGGACATGCAGACTCCACACGAAAGTGCTCCAGCTGAGACTCAAACAGGAGAACCTCTTGTTGTGAGGTGACCACACTAACCGCTGTGCCACAATTTTCTATATTCATAAAGCATGTGCGCACCTCCAGACTGGTAGCCCAACATAATGCATCAGAGATGCTTAAGGTGCAGCTAACATTGGGTAAGACAGCGATTCAGGTCATAGCCTGCTATAGGTCCCCAACCATGTCCCAAGACTCGCACTCTACATTTCCTAAGTACCCTGGAGAATATTAGGGTCCAACACAACACTCTCATACTGGGCGACTTCAACTACCCCTCCATTAACTGGGAAAACTACTCATGTACCAATACACTTGCCCAATGTTTCCTGGAATTTATTAATTCCAATGCCCTTGACCAGCTTGTTCTTACCTCAACTAGAGGTAGCAACATCCTTGACCTGGTCATTACTAACATGGGCGACTTCTGCTCTACATCAACAGTCAACTCTTCCCTGGTTAGATCCAACGACAAAATAATCACCTTGGAAATCCACATCCCTCCCACCCCCCACCCCACAAAGGTAACCACCATGAAAAACTTCTCCAATGCTAACTTTGGGCTCCTAAAAACAGAGGTGGCTAACTTCATGGCACCCATGCAATTGGAGAATAGCTGCATGACCGCCATATCATACACCAATGCACTACAAACATGTACGGATCTCGCCATACCGAACAGAACCAAGACACTCTCCTCCAAAAAAAGGAAGCCAATCTGGTGGTCCCCGGCCATAAACAAACTTTACAACAGGAGGAGGAAATTGATGTGGAATAAGGTGAAATCCCAAGACTGGAAAAACTCCCTTATCAGCCTCAACAAAAAGTTGAAATCCTTCATCAAATCCTCTAAAGCTAGCTATGAAAACAGATTTGCAGCAGATAGTAAAGACTCTCCACGGCAATACCCATATTTGCTCTGAGCTACCGCACAATGTTACCTCCTATACCGAGCCAGCAAATATTGCCAGTATACTGGCCGACAGATTCAGTGCCAACTTTACCTCTCCCCCGCAAGGGCCCAATCACAATAACAGTAGATTGCCAGGCGCCCAGTATTACTGCTGCACAGGTTAAAACAGCACTGTCCAAGGCCAAGAATACAACTTCTATGGGACCTGACAATATCCCTGGCTGTGTTCTACATGAACTACAGAGTGAACTGGCACCTTACCCCTGTGTGCCCTGTTCAATCACAGCCTTATCTCAGGCTTTGTCCCTACTAAATGGTGCACTGCTACAGTCATGCCTTCCTACAAAGGAGGAGTGGCTACAGACCCTGGGGACTATTGCCCCATTAGCCTGATGAGTCTGCTGTGCAAAGCTATGGAACGTATCATCATGCACCTAATAAACAAGGGTATAGGGAATCTCCAAACTCTGGATCCCACACAGTTTGGTTTTGTGAAGGGTAGATCATGCCTGCTCAACTTGATAAACTTCTTTGAGACAGTCACCAGAGCTGTGGATGAAGGCAAGGTGGTTCATACAGCCTATCTTGATCTAGCCAAGGCCTTTGATACCAATCTCCACTCGGGAATCATAGAAAAACTCACTAAGCTAGGCATCAACCCGTATATCACTAGGTGGGTTTCAAACTGGCTCACAGATAGAAACCACAGTGTGAAAGTAGCTGACTCCAAGTCAGACTGCCGACCAGTCATGAGTGGAGTCCCACAGGGTTCCATCCTGGGTCCTCCCCTGTTTGGTATCTACTTCTCTTAAGTCCAGGTCAACACGAAGGGACTCTGACTGACAAAGTTCGCAGACGATTGCAAGTTGGGAGCTGTTATTAACTCTCAAAGTGATGTTTACATCCTGCAGAAAGGCCTCACTGAGACCAGTGACTGGTGTCAGAACCATGGCCTTAAAGTCAGTGCCAAAAAAAGTCGGCATCCCCTTTGGGAAAAACACAGTTTCCATGAATTACCACATCGATGATAGTCCACTGAACACAGAATGCGTTATAAGAAATCTGGGAACACAGGTTGACAGCAACCTCTATTTTGACCACCACATTGCCACTGTGGTCAGAAAGTCCTTCTGTGTGACACCTCATTACTAAGGGTTTTGCATCCAGGAAGAAAGAGGTCATTGTCTCCCTTTACTCTTCCCTCATTAGGCCAATCATAGAGTACAATGCCCCATTTGGCATGCTCCTCACTAAACACCTGCAGCAACTGGAAAGGCCACAAATGTACCTCACAAAGAGGATCCTAGTCCTTAAACACTTGCCCTATGAGGACAGACTCAAAAAACTCCAACTATTCTCTGTCTCATATTGCCTACTTAGAGGCGATCTCTGCTTGACTTACAAAGCCATGTCTGACCCAGCTCTGCTAGAAATGCTTCATCTGAAGAAATCCCAATCCCTGCACACCACACACTCCAGAGACCTCAACCTTATTACCACAATAAACAGAACATGCTGGAGGGACAGGTTCATAACCCAGAGACTGCCCATGCTGTGGAATAGACTTCCCATACATGTCAAACAGAGCACCTCACTGGCCCTGTTCAAGAGAAATCTTGATGAGTGGATGGGAAATACAAAATTCACCCCGGAGATCACTCCAGTGGCTCTACTCGACAGAGGCACTGGGAACTAAGGTCGGGTGGCATGATGCCAGGGTAATCTTATGGGCAAGGCTTATAAAGGTTCCATGGCCATTAGCCTGGTACAGACCTATCATCCTACAAACTCCTTTTTGGCATCTACTTCTTGGAAGTCAAAGCTAATGTTAAAGGCCTCTGGCTCACCAAGTTCGCATACATCTGTAATTTTGGAGCTGTTATAGATTCCACCTAAGGCACAAACACCTTGCAAGTTGGTTTAACACACAGACAAGTGACTGGTGCCAAACCATGGCCTAAAACACCATGCCAAAAAATGCATTATATGCCTTTTAGGAAACTGTCAGTGCAAGTTAATTACTCCATCGATAAAATGCCCCTAAGAGTTGACCCATTAGTATGGGGTCTGGGAACATATGTAACAGCAATCTGGCCTTTGACAGATATGTAGCTAAGAAAATCATGCTATGTCACCCAACTTATAGGTAAGGGTATGGCATCCAGGTCCAGGGAAGTTATAGCACCACTCTACTCAGACCTCATCATTGAATACAGTGCCTTCTTGGCATGCATCTAGCCAGACACTTGCAGCATTTGGAACACCTACAAAGACTTCTCAACAGGAAAATTCAGGACATGAATACCCTGTCCTACAGTGATCATCTAAAGACTGTCTCTGTATTCAGGCTCCTACAGGCTGCTGAGAGGGGGGTCTTTGCATGGCGTACATAGCTTCTTCAGACCCAGCCCTGATGGATGTTTTCTACATGCATAAAACAAACAGCACCAGAAACACTAAATCCAGGGATATGAACTGCGCTTGCAACATAAACAATATGTTGGAGAGATCACAGTATGGAATTATCCATTCACCCCACCATCTGGCCCCCATGTTCCTTATGGACAGAGGCCATCAATAAGAAAAGTATAATGCTAACTAGGACTCCCCGTACAAATCCTTAGCTATTTGCCTACTAACATACCCCCCCCCCCCATATGATACTTGGGTTCCAAATGGTTTGGAGTGTGTGGCTAGGCCTGTAAGGGCCCTAGTGGTCATTAGCCTAGTAACAACCTATGGATATACTCATTACTCAGGATAGGTGATGTGAATTTCATTGATGGCTGTCAAGTACTCACCATTTCCTTGTTCTTTTTCTTATGAGTTGCAACATTTGTTGTGAGGAAGTTGTCTCCTGTTGAGTAGGCAGTTGATAGAAATGCTTCCTAAAGTAATTATTTTGTATCATCATAATAGTAACTTTCCTTATTACTAAACATGCAGCATTCTCCTTTTGTAGGTATTATGATTTTACAAAAGCTGCACATTAAGCCTTTGAATATTTGAAAACTGAATATTGAAAATTTTACGTTTTTTTCTAGAAAATGTAAAGAATAGGGCATTGAGAAAATGACTGATTAGAGCTAAGGAGGGTTAGTAAAGCCATAAATTGAAAAATACTTTACAGTGACCATTTTGATTTAATTTGACCAGTGGGTGATCATAGCAACGTCATTTAAAAATGTATTCATGCTTCAAGTCCTGTTTGTGAAGCATAGCGGTAGGGAAGTGTTATGATCCTGTAAGATCATGTAGTGGGCTTTTATGCTCATCTATGAATTTTACATTTATTTGGTGATCTAATGAGATTACGTATGTAGATATAACTAGTTTTTCTAGCAGACTGATTCTCTCATTTGTGTTTTGACAGATACCTGACAGTGGAAATGGAACATGTGTGTATATGTCCAGACTTCAGGTAACTAACATAGACTAAGAAATGGTTGTCTTCTTTCTTGTATATATCTGGGCACAAATCTTGTGATAATCAGAATATATGAGCATATTCCATTAAAACAACATGTGTGGCTGTGAGGAAGGTTGGTATAAAGGTAACGCTGTTGTCTGGTAGGATTTATGTGGTCATGACTGACTGACAAGGGGGGCCATGGTACACTGGAACTTCCAGTTAGAGTAGGTCAGGATTCAAATGTTTGTGGCAAATAGCAGTTCAGTTCCAGTGTAACTCATTTCTTACTTACTTTGGTAACAGTCATTGTGCTATCTAGGTATGCTTCGTGGGATGGCGACAGAGAAGAGATCTTGTCATACAAATGTGGAAAACATTTCTGTCAGTCAACTAAGATGTAGAGCTAATTTCTTATTCCTTGTTTTGCCTACAAATATTACCTTAATTGTATTGTGTCTTTTATATATATATATATATATATATATATATATATATATATATATATATCTATATATATATATATATATATGTATGTTCCCTATTAGAAGACTGAAGATGCATTCTTTTGAATGCGTCTTGGTCGAACTCAAAAGACTGAAATGGCAAAATATCGAAGCAGCTTTTAAGCAAAATCTTTCCTTGGGAAAGAATTTGCTTAGCTGCTTCGTTACTTTGCTTTTTTCGGCACTGTAGTGCAGTCTCAGAGTTGGCACATTTAAGAAGGGGGGCACAGCCTCCCCACTTAATGTAATGTTTAAAGTGTTTTATTTTATTTATTTATTTATTTTTATTGGAACAGTGATTTTTTTTTTCCTTGGAAAAAATAAGCATTCGGTGATCTAATATAGACCCGATATATATATATATATATATATATATATATATATATATATATATATATATATATATATATATATATATATATATATATATACCAGGTAAGTCACAGTAGGCCTGTGGCATATTTTCAGAGGTGATTTAAGGTAACATTTAGGTAGACAGGAAGAAATTTAGTTAATGTACAGAATATGCTTTACAAAATATATTCAAATTAAAGGTTTTTAGGAAGCTAGGTAGTTAGAGTACGCCAGTTGAAGAAGAGTGAAAAAAGGAGTACAAGAAGACAAAATGTCAACAGAGATCCAAATTACTAAACTGTGTGAAAATGTAGAGGATTGAGTGTAAAAGTAGGTAAGAGGGGATTGCATTATTAAT
This sequence comes from Protopterus annectens, assembly GCF_019279795.1. Classification (NCBI taxonomy): domain Eukaryota; kingdom Metazoa; phylum Chordata; order Ceratodontiformes; family Protopteridae; genus Protopterus; species Protopterus annectens. The sequence goes on from NC_056743.1 coordinate 741,701,684, forward strand.
CTGCATGATTAGGGTTTTAGAAAAGAAGAGGTTCAGGGTTAAGATCAAAAGTTATGAAAAGAGCAAAATTCTAGAGTTACTGATGAGAGGAGAAACTCTGATTAAGCAGGAGCAGATTTTAGAGTTAAGGAGGTGAGTGTGGAGATGTTTGAAGTTTGACATTGTCTAAGGGAAGATGGTTAGTTACATAATGAATAGGTGACTAGCGACTTCTTGCAGCTATTTGTATAACACTGAAGGAGGGGGTAACTGGTGACCTCTTTTGACTACATATGTAACACTGAAAGGGCTACTGCTAAACCTCTCATGACAAGTGACATAACACTGAAGGGACAACTAGTAACGAAACAGTATGGGGCTACTAATGAACTCTTATGACTTTACTTGACACTAAAGGAGCAATAGTTGACCTCTCACAAAGAGTTACATAACACTGAATGGGGGTGACCATTGACCTGTTATTACTACTTAGATAATATTGACCGCTCACAACTAGTTACATATTGGTGACCTTATTAGTTACATGACATTGAAGCAATGAATTTGTAACCTGTTGTGACTAATTACTTAACACTGAAGAGGTGATCAGATACCTCTCATAAGTAGTTATGTAATACTGAAATGGTAATTGATGACCTTTCATTAGTACTTATCTTACAGTGAATGGCTGACTGGTGACATCTTGTAACTAGTTACATAACAGCGAAGGGGTGACTGCTTACTTCTCATAACTAGCGTCATATCACTGAAGGGACCTGTCATAACTAATTGCATAGTTCCATTACATAGACTACAGTGTTTAAGAAAAACTAATGATCTGATTTTGTCATTTTTATTCGTTCTTCGACTGATGGGTCTCGGATCTGACCCTGAGCATCCTTCACAAAGTTCAGAAAAGTTGGTTCTGTCTCTCTCAGATCCTACCTCCTAGAAACCTAAGTCCCCTCAGATCTGGTCACTCTGATACTCACTGAAGCCAATTTTTCCTTGTCTACATTCACCTTTTCTCAAGGAGACTCCAAGGAAACACTCCAGGTGATTATCTTATCAGCTCCTTTCTTCGATCCTCCAGGAACTTATTTGAAGCAGAAGTGCATAGGATGATGTGCAAGTTCCTCAAAACTCAGATCCAGGTGGCGGTAATGCTGTCTCCATCTCCCATTGGACCCGTGAACCTGCCCTCGACCGACTCTCAACTGATATCTCCTTCTCTGAACTGTCCTATGGTTTTGGAGCCCTCGGGTCTGATATCCTTGAGGTTGTCCTCATCGTATTTGAAAACAGGTTGTTCTTCGACTCTGACAATGTTCCTGAGACATCTAGCTCTGATCCTTTCAAAGCAGGAAGACTCTTGTAGCTGAAGCACTGGCTCTGGGGGATTGGGGTGACTCCGAAGTTATTGGAGCCATCCTTACCACTAGGTGCTTTGGTACTGGAGATCTTGGGTCCGACTCCCTCCTTGGGAATGGGGGCTTGTGGGGATTCAAGGATTGTTGGCACAGGGAGCTTGAGCTCTGGTGCTGCCAGTTTGTTTCCCATAGTCCCTCTGCCTTTGAGATAGTGGAGAGGGCCTTTTCCCTGCTAGGGGTCAGGCCATCCTTGCACCCTTCAGATCCTGTCTTTATTCCACCATTGGGTTTGAGATCTGAGCCTCTCATCTCTATCCCACTGGGACAGTCAGTCCCTCAAGACCTCCCTGTCACTTCTGATACCTCACCAGACCATCCCATTGATGAGGTCCCTAGTAAGAGAATGTTCCAAAGGAGACATTTAAATTCCCCTCAGGAATCTCTCATCGAAGACACTGACTTTGATGTTGGGTAAGGGACCCCCAGCTCTCCACCTGAGAACATCTCCTTTGGAGAAATTCTGGAACATTTAAAGCAAAAAGGTGGATGGTCTTTCGACCCCCCCCCCTTCCATGGAATCAGTGTTCCTTGAGGCCTTCTGGTTTGGCCCAGCTACTGTCCATTCTGATAAGCTACTAGGTCTTGTCTCGTGCATGCTATGCATGTGACTGATCTCCAAGTACCCTGATAGAATTTTAGACCCCCCCCGCCCCAAAGTGCAGAGTTCACTGGAGCCAAGGAAGACCCATTAGATGTCATGGTTGTAGCAGCAGCCAGTAAGAAAGAGCGCTCATTGCAGACCTCATCTGTCCATCCCCATAATGGGGAATCTAGGGGTTTGGACAGATTTAGAAAACTCATTTATGCCTCGGCGACCTTTGCCTTGGCACATTTTAAAAGGTTACAAAGAAATTTGACAAAAGACCTCTCCACATCTCTTTCCAGGTCCATGTGTGTGAAGGACCAGAACAAAAGTTCTTTGCAACTGGCCACCCTTAAGTCCATTTCTAATGTGTCCATGAGTCTGATATCCCATGCTGTAGAGGGTACCTCATGGGCAGCGGGTTTGGGTATAGCCATTAGGAGACATGCCTGGATATGCCTATGCGTGTTTATGGAGCCCTGCAAGTCTTTGTTCATCAATGCACCTTTTGATGGATCTTCTTTGTTTGATTCAAAGGTAAAGGAATTGTCCTCCAGAAGTGAGCAAGGTGGAAAAACCTTGTCTGCCTTTGGGATCCATTTTTTACTCCTCAGAGACCTTTTTCCCAGAATCAAAGAGGAGGTAGAAAGATGTTGTTTCTTAAGTTCCAAGGTTTTTTCCGAGACTCAGGAGGAGATTGTTCCCCTAGAAGCAGAAGGTGAAGCTCCGGTGGAAGACTTCACCCTTGTGGCAGAGGTGGCTTAGAGAGCCAGTGTTTGAGTTGCTTTCCTCAGGTAAACTCTACCAGTGCTCCTGAAAGGTTGCCCGGCTGCAGTTCTCTGGATGCAGTCGGGGGGCAATTGTTTCTGCATCCAGAAGATTAAGCATCCATCTCAAAAGATACTTAGTTGCAGGGGATCATATCCCGAGGTTATTCCATACCATTTTCCCAAATTCCTCCCATAAAAATGAGAAAATTCCCAGATGTACCACCCAGTTAGAAGGATGCAGCAGCAGCCCCGGAAATAAAAAGGCTGCTAGAAAGAGTCATCCAAAAGGGTCCCCCAAGCAGATAGGATCCAGAATTTATTCAAGATTCTTTTCAGTGCCAAAAAGTACAGGGGACTTCAGACCCATTTTGGATCTCAGCAAATTAAACCAGTACATCAAATGTTCAAAGTTGCAGATGGTCCCTGTTCAGTCCATTTTGCCCGTCCTGTAAAAGGACAATCAGATGTGCTCGATAGATCTTCAGGATGCATACCATCACATCAAAATGAACAGGTGCTCCAGAAGATATCTGTGCTTTTGGCTGGATGGCTGGGTGATGGGTCATTACCAATCCAGAGCACCGCCCTTTGGCCTCAACATAGCACCCAAGATGTTCACTAAATGCATGGTGGTGGTTGGGTGGTAGCAGCTCAACTAAGACTGCTAGGATTCTGGTTGTTTCTGTATCAAGACAGCTGGCTCCTGACTGCTCCAACTAGGCATCTAGCCATACAAGCAGTGGACTACTTGCTCCAGTTATGTCACCATGTGGGCATCACAGTCAGCTACAATTCACAACTCAGACCTGCATCTTCCTCCAACAAGAGTACACTGTCATGTTCCAGGTAAGGGAAGTCATCTTGTATTCCTCTCCTCTAGCATGACTAGTCCTTTAAGCCTTAGGGTCAATGGGAGAAGCAATAATACTAGTTCCACACAGATTTCATATGTGATTCCTCAGTGGACTCTGTGCAGTGCTCTGTTCTTCAGCAACCTTTGTACTCTACAGTTAGGATTACACAAATATGCAAGGAACACCATCTCTGGTGTAACTGTTTAAACAAAGTTTTCTAGTGGCCATCCAGTAGCTACAGTAACCACTGATGCCTCCTAACTAGGTTGGGGTGCATTTCCTGGGAAGACAGTCCAAGTACGCGGTCCCCACAAGAGGCCAACTTGCATATCAATATCTTGGAGTTCTGCCATCTTTGTAGCACTGCAAGCCTTTCATGATGCTCTCCCCTCTGGGAAAGTAGCAATCCAAATGGTCTGTAGTCTGATCAGCTAACACTAGTACATCAACAAACAGAGGGGATCTAGATCTTAACCACTATGTTGCGAGACAGCGAGACTGTGAGAGTGGGCAATCTCTTTTTGTCGCTTTCTCATTGCAATGCATATTCTAGGGAAAGCCAGTGTGCTTGCACAGAAACTAAGCAGGCCCATTCTGATGCCTCACAAGTGGTCTGTCAATGACAAAGTGGCAGAGAGATTTTTTTTGTCAATGAGGCCAGCCAAGCTGTGATCTCTACCCCCCCCCAACAAGTGCAGCAGGTTCTTCACCCTAATCCTCCCTCAGTGAGAGTCACCATGAGGTGCTGTAGTTCATGACTGGCCCTCATATCTTCTTTATGCTTATCCGCCGTTACCTGTGCTCACAAATTCCTACAGAAAGCTTACTGGTTGAAGTGCAAAGTTATCCTCATTGCACCTTTTTGGTCTTGTCAAATTTGGTTTCCCTTCCTGTGGCCTCATCTTCTGTATCTGCCCTGGATACTGGACCTCATGTATGACTCGATGGGGTGACCCATCTGTACATAACAGGCCTGAAGTTAATTGCATAGTTTCTCCAGTTCCAGTGACGGCTAGACAGCCCTGACTTTCCTTCCCTGTCTGACATATTATCTTGTCTTCTCAAAAGGCTTCTACTAGAAAAATCTGCAAAAGTAAGTGAAATCAGTTTTCTGTTTGGGCACTCTAGCAGGATCTGGACTCTTTTCCCAACCCATTTTCCACTGTCCTAGAATTTTAGCACCCCCCCTTCAATGAGGGGGCTAGTTTCTCAACCATCAAAGTTCAGTTGGCTGCCATCTCGAGTTTTCATTCAGGCAAAAATCATTCTTCTTTGGCATCTTCTAAGTTGCAGGACTTTTCAAAAAAAGCACCATTTTACTTAGTCAAGGATCCTCATGGGATTTAACTATCTTACTTCAAAGTCAGACCTAGGGTGGCCACAGTGGTGCAGCGGTTAGCATTGCTGCCTCACAGCAAGAGGTTTTCCGCTTCGATTCTTGGCTGGGTTGCTTTCTGTGCAGAGTCTGCATGTCCTCCCTGTGGTCGCGTGGGTTTCCTCCGGGTGCTCCGGTTTCCTCCCACATCCAAAAGACGTGCTGTAGGTGGATTGGACACTCTAAATTGGCCCTAGGTGTGAGTGTGTGTGTGCCTTCTATGGAAGGTTGGGTGCCGGGCTGGCAACTCAACACTGTAAAACCCCACTGCCAATCATGAGCGGACAGGTGATCCGCTGTGGTGACCCCTAACTGGGAAAAGCCAAAAGAAGAAGACGACTTCAAAGTCCGACATAAAATTTTTTGTTCTGGAAGACCTTTTTTTGTAGTTGCTATTACATCAGCTAGACAAGTATGTGAACTCCAGGCTCTGTTTGCCAAGCCTCCATATTTGATTTTTCATAAGAATAAAGTTTTCTTATGCACCGGTCCATGTTTTTTTACCTAAGGTGGCTTCTGAGTCAAACATTAATCAGGTCATTAATCTCCCAGTTTTCTTCACAAAGTTTTCCAACAAAGGCGAGTACATACTGCATCTTTTGGATGTGCAAATTTAACTTAGGTTCATAGTGCTAGGCTATCTGCCCAAGGTCATTTATAAGCCTAGCCAGAATGTGTTGGCTTTCACCACCCCCTTAGATTAATTCCCTGTGCCTCTATCCAGCAGAGCCATTAGTTCCCTGCGCCTCTGTCCAGCAGAGCCACTGCAGTGATCCCTGGGGTAAATTTTCTGTCTCCCATCCACCCTTTAAGGTTTCTCTTGAAGAGTTTTAGTGAGGGGCACTGCCTGATGTATATTGGAATCCTGTTCCAAAGCATGGGGAGTCTCTGGGACAGGATTCTATCCCTCCAGCATGTCCTATTTATCATCGTGGTGAGGTTTATATCTCCAGAGCGTGTGGCTCTCCGGGATTTGTTTTTTTTTTTTTTTTTTAGGTGGAGCATGTCCATCAATTCAGGGTTGGACATGGCCTTGTATATCGGGCAGAGATCACCTCTAAGTAAGCAGTATGCAACCGAGTACAGCTGGAGTTTCTTGAGTCAGGCTGCATAAGCATCTGTTTGAGGCCAGTAATCCTCTTGGTGAGGTACTTTTGTGGTCTTTCTAGCTGTTGCAGGTGTCTTGTAAGGTACATCCTAAATGGGGCATTGTATTCTATGATGGGTCTCATGAGTGATGAGTAGAGAGGCACAATAACCTCTTTTGTTTTAGATGCAAACCCTTTTGTGATTAGGTGGGCCACATAGAAGGATTTTCTAACCACCTTGGCAATATGATTATCAAAGGAGAGATTACTATCTACTTGGGTCCCCAGATCCCTTATTACATTTTCTGTATTTAGGGGACTACCACCTATGTGGTAGTTCATGGGTACTTTGTTTTTCCAAAGGGGATGACTATGCACTTTTTGGCATTTAGTTCAATTTTTATCTTTAGTGGAGCAAAGATTTCAGGAAATCTGACCAACTGTATCCTTTTCACATAAAAGATTGGGCATGGCAGTTTCCAAAGTTACTTTAGCTAGTGGTTGACTGACTGCATATACTTTGTCTATAAACAGGTGATTTTCTTTATTGAAGCCCCTAGAGCACATTCCACAAGGTCTGTGGCCACTTCTTCAGGTTTTTGGTCAAGAACTTTGATAGATGACATCTGTGTGGCTGCCACTTGGTCAGTGAGCATACTTCTCATTACAAGTTGGATTTGATTTCCAGGAAGAGAACAGTTTTGGTTCCACACTATTCCAAAATATACTTCCATGAAGACCACTAAAGGTCCTTGTAGCTGAAGACTCTGTCCCATCAGTTGAACGAATGAAAATGACAAGATCAGATACAAAATAAGTACTCACCATAACAATGCATCTGTGTTGTCCATTTTCATTCTTACTCAACTTCCTTCCCTCCTAACCCTCTTCCCTTTCTTCCCGGAGAATACCTAAGGGATATTTTTTGGGAACCAAATGCTCCTTGTTTGAGCTCCACTTTTCTCTCTACTATTTCTCCTCTATTGATTTTGTACATTATAAACCATTATTACTGGGAGCAGCAAACTCTGAGGTATGGCAGTTTAAATTGGCATTATGGGTAAAGGGAGGAGCTTCAGAGTTGAATCTGTGAATCTAGAGAAGGTAGACAACATAGATGCATCATTATAATGAGCATACATAACTTTTGTATTATGATAATTAATGCAGAATGGATACATGGCATTTAGAGAGAGAAAGGGAACTGACTGTCGCCTAGATGATCCAGGTTCAAGTAGTAGCCTTGGCTGTGGTGGAGATAGTTAGGTCTTGGTGAGAGAGTCTCTCACTTATCCTGGGGATGGGGAGGAGCTCAGAGCGCAATAGTTAGTCAATAGAGGCTGGATATAACAGTATGCAGTAGGCTGACTGAGATGCATATTTGGACTTCCAAGGAATGTATAGCCTTGTAGCCAGGTTTCAGCATGTGCTTGTTAGCATACATTTTTGGGATGGTATTATAGGACCCACTTTTTTGGTAAAGTGCACATTAAGCTACCACAGATGCAGAACTGGGGGTAGAAATCATCCAAAAATGTCCACATGACAGCCTGTCAGTTACATCAGCACTGAGAATGAAAGCTGTAGCACAAAAAAGCAAACCTCTGTTGGAAAGAGAGCTGTTAATGGAATGATGTGGGGTGCAGTGTTTGGTGAGACAGAAAATAAATGAGTTAACCGACTGTTGGACTGTGGGAGTGGGCTGAAGACTGGAAATCAGGAAAGGAAAAAAGATAGAAACAAGGACAATTAATACAATGTTTCATGTTTGAAAAATAAAATGTGCAGTGATTAGGGAAAATGTCACAGATGAGGATGCAGCTAGAGAAGAGGCAGCAAAAAAATCTAGGGACTTGATCTTAGGGGTAGAGCACAAGAATCTTTCTGAGCTTATGCATTCTTCCCAAATCAGAGGCAGACAATAATGCCCTGTGTATAACACTAATAGAATTGTATAATGTTCCTTCTTTGTGCCTAGAGTAGTGGCACAAGTCTGGCAGATGGGAACAGTGGTCCTCTTGCACTAAGACACGTGCCCTGGCCAAATTTCCCCTGTTAGTATAATTCCTGAATGCAAATTACCTAGTAGATGAGGAGGCAGCACGCAGAGGTGTAGCAATCCTCTGATCAAGCACCCCTCAACTTTAAGTTGAGGGAAAAATAATGTTCTTTCCTTTCAAACTGCTGGCTACATCTGTGGCAAACAGTTGGGTTTACTTTTCTTTGTCTTGGAATGCTGAAACTCGTAATCAAGCTCAGAAACTCTGAACTCAGAAAACCTACTAAAATGATACTCCCTACTACCCCAGACCCAGAAACAAGCAAGTAATATGGTTATTGTGGGGTTCAGGGGGTGTGGGGAACAAACACAAATCCAAGAGTTTGAAATTGTAGGCTTTCATTATTTCAAGTTTCAGCATTTTCTTTCTTTCTTGTGAGTTTTGATGTTCCAAGCCTCGACATTCCTAGTATAAATCAAGCAGTTGCTTTAGTTCTGATGGAAATTGCAATACCAGCATTAGCTTAAAAATGTTGGGAATGCACTTAAGACTCCTCTTCATCTGCCAGTCTCATCCCCTAACACTCTGCACCTGGGACAGCTGCCCTGTTCACTGCACATGAGTTACATCTCTGGTAGTATGGATTCACATAATAGAAGCTTTATCAGTATAAGCAGGGCAACTAATGACAAGGTTCACCTAATGGATATTGCATATTGGAACTTCAGTTTGGCATTTGACATTGTGTTCCAGAGGACACTGATTGGAATAATAAAGATATATTGGATTCAAACTTGTGAGGTAAACAGGGAACTGGTTTATTAACAGGAGGCAGAGGACAGCATGATTAGAATGTTCAGCAAGAGGCTGTTAGCTTGAATGGCATTACTGACTTTTTTTTTAAATCTTCTCTTTTCTATTTATGCATGAAAATATAATTTCAGGTCAGATAAATTGAGCTTTCCCATTTTGCTAGTGTCTCCCAGGTTATTCTACATTTGTTGCTGTACCAAAAGAATTTATTAAGCTATTTGCCTAGTCTGTCCCAAATGTTATTATCTGGACTTACCAGGTAAGCCTATCCTACATATATAGCACCAAGGGGACAAAGAACATCTTGATGGCTTGACTCTTGCTGTACATATCCATTCCCATCAGATCCCATTTTTAATATATTCCTAATCCTGTAGTTTTGATGACTTACTTTTTTTCAGAATAAGATTGCAGTATCTCAGTCTGTTCAGTAACTGAATGAGTCTGTGAGTCTCCATATTGAAACGTTGGCACTCAAAATGCTGAGTGCTGACATGTAGGATAAAAAGAGAATTGAACATCCAGGGTCAAACATCATTCTTGTCCTTTAAATGTCTTTTTTTTTCTGAGGGGGCTTATCCCCTAGACTCCTCTGATGTGGCAAGAAAGCTCCCTCCCCAAATAAATTGTGTATGTTAACTCAAAGATTGCCATACCTCTGGGAAAAGGGACTATTCTAAGAAATGGCCATCTCAGACTTAATAAATGTACGTCTGTTTATTGGCCATTCAGTCACCATGTTTTGGAACTCATTCTAGTGGGTCCTGACATTTCAAATAGTTGCAGTTTAGGATCATGTTCTCCTGTAATACCATCACAGACTTGTATTTTACTAATAATGTTAACTATATCATCAAACCATTCTGTCACTGGATGCAATTCCAAACAGTAATCCAAAAAATTAGTTTTTTTTAATGCATTAATGTTTTTGTCTTGGATATATCTTTGTCTGACCTTGATTAGAAAAGAGCACAAATAAGAACATTTGAGTTTGGTATGCCATTGGCAATTACTGTTACAGTGGATAAAAGTCCTTTTTAATTTTTATTAAGTTCTTGCAGACCTGTCTATATGTCAATTTTATTAAGTTTATTTGATTTTAAGCATACTATTCACACCATCATTTTGTTTGGTTGGTTTCATGACTGCCTCAGCCTGTCCATTCTGTGCAGCTTTTCTTGTTCTGTCATTTGAAGTTACTGGAAAGATTCTGAGAGTGTGCATGACTGGTGATAATGTAGGACCAGTTTGAATGTAATGCAATATTGACAAATATCCCATGCAAACCAATAGATCTTTGAAAGCTTCAACAAGTTAATGGCTTTTATATGTGCATCCTGACTTCTTTTCCTCATGCTAAATCTTTGAGGAGTCAATTAACCTAACTGTGATTCATTTCAAGTAATTTCTGACCCATGATAACATCTTGTAGCCTAAATAAGTAAACAGTTTGCACATGGATGGTATTGAGCTTATTTTTCATCTTCAGTATTTCAATAATTTGAGTAGACATCTTGTTCCACTTTGCTTATGTCTAGTTCAAATGAAACATACTTTCCATTTATTTTGATTCACTTTATTCAAGTGATTCTACTCCACATATTCTCCAAGTCCTGTTCTTGTATACTGCTTGCTTTTGCACATATCTACTGCCAGTAAACAAATGTTTTTTTTTCCTTGCTTCTGTTTTACCACATGGATACACTTTGATAGTGACTTATATTTCTAAAATTAACACATTTTAGTGAAATGGTTCCTCTTATTACACAGCTTACATATGTGACACAACACAGAGCACTTTCTTGATTCAAGGTCTTAGCTACATCATATGTAACACTTATCATTTACTTGCTTCTCATGGCCTAATATTTCTCTTGTTTTAGCAAGGCTTCTTCACACTTGCATTTTACACATTTAAATTCATCTTTTTTAAAAAAACAAATTATCACTTAAGAAATAGGCAAACATACATTAACAGAAAACAAACCTTATTAACATTTTTCCATTTACATACATTTTACATCACATCTTTTCTTTTCTTGTAACCTAAATCACTCCGTTACATAAATTGCCAAATTTCTGCTTTCATTTAAGCCTCACTCTTTCTCCTCCTCCTAAACATTTTTCTGCATGTATGGTTCCCTCTATTTCCATTTATTTATATGTAGTTTGTTCCTTCTATTTTCTAAAGCCTCCTCCTCTAGTTACTTTATCTCTTTTCTAATATTTAATACTGAAAATCCTCTTTGTTTAGACTTTGATTTCCATTTGTCAATTTTTTGGCAGCCAACAGAATTAAACTTAGTAAGGCCTTACTATGTCTTGACAATTCATATCCTGTGTCCCAGCTCTAAATGATCATTTCCTTAGAGCTATTTGCTTACCCAATATTTCTGACAGAGTTCTATGAAGGGAATTTGTAAATCATCTGACTCATTGAACTCCCAATATCATGGGCCAGATTCAGTAAAGCCTATGCTTAGTGTATGCCAAGTGTACACAATATGTATTCAAGAACATTCTTATCCCATTGTTTGTGCTTTCTAGTCACTCAGAAAGATCACATTAGGTGTACATGTAGTCTATTTGTTGTGGTAACCTTTATGAATCTCTGTCAATATTTAAAGCTGCAAGAATATCAGTACAAAAGCTAAAATTAGGAGGAGGAAGGTGCGGGTTATGTCTGTGTTGTCTGTTCACCCAAAAAGGAATATACTTAGTGTAGGCATTATTGAATTCTGGGCCATATTTAATTCATATTTTGACTGTATTACTTGACTGAAAAGTAAAGCCATGGTGGTACGGCAGTAGAGTTGTTACCTCACAGCAAGAGGTTCTCCCGTTCGATTCTTGGCTTGGGAGTGCCTTCTGTGTTGGGTATGCATGTCCTCCCTGCGGTTGGGTAGCACTTGAAAGACATGCGTGCGCAAATGGGCGTGCCTTTGTTGAAGGTTGAGCATCAAGCTGGCACCTTGGTGTTTCGTAAAAAATCTACTGCCAATCATTAGTGGACCGGAGTTCCGCTGTGGCAACCCCTTACCGGGAAAAAGCCAAAAGACAAACAAAAACAACTTGACTGAAAAGGAAACTTGCTGCCCCTATGCAAAGTTATGGCTTTTACTAATGTTGGGTCAGCTTTTGGCAGCAAACACTCTCTCTGTCACTCACACAAATCACAAACTATTCTCCCATGTACAAATAAATCATTTAGCTCACAAAATTCAGTCTTTGTATTGTTTATACTGGTAAGACATTCATTAATACTTTCCATAGGGGCTTGTGCTTAGTGTTACCCTTTTCAGAGGCCCTAAGTGCGGCATTTCTTTTACAATGCACATGGCTTATTTTCACTTCATTGCTAAAGTAAAGATCCACTTTTACAGAATTTTACTTAGTTTTATTATTTCATATATTGCAATTTTTTCAGCTGCAGTATCAAAGTTTTCTGCAACACTTAGCAAAAAATTAGAAGTCAGTTTCCCTTTTTAAAAGTATTGAGATATTTACCATTTTTATATTATTTTCAAGTGATATAATCAGTACTGTCTTCCAAAAAGAGGGATGAGTGGCAATGCTCCTGAGCCATTTTGAAGAGTAAATGGTAGCTATATGGAAGATCTGCTGTTGGCTCAAAGTAGTCCTGGAACTTTTGTTTCATCACCACATTTATGTCCTTCTGTGGCTATTCTAGCATGTCCAAAGGTCAGTTGTCAATCTCCTCTTCGGTCCAGCTGGTGAATCTGGGAATCTTGAGGCAATGTTACAACTGCCTCATGTACACAGACAACCCTCTCCTCCGCCCAACAAATTCCAACACATGTGAGAGATGCAACCATATAGCCAAACTGGAGGCTAAGCTCTCTCAACTCAGTAAAGCAGAAACCCAAGCAACCGCTACCCCAAAACAAAACACATGCAACACATAGCTCACAAAGCCAGTGTGCCGAGCAGTCACAGCCCTTAAGGCTAAACAACACACCTGATACACTTGTAATAGGTGACTCTATCATCAGGCACACTGACGTCCTGCTCACCAGGCTGAACAAGGAGAAGGTCATGGTGAGCTGCCTGTCGGGCTCTAGGATCCGCCACATAACACAAGCACTCAGGTCACTCCAAGGCAAGTACAAATATGACTCCATCATTGTCCATGCTGGTGTGAATGACCTGAGACGTACCTCCCTGGACTACATGAAAAGAGACATAGAGGAGCTCTCTGAGCATGTAGCCCAGGCCGGTATGACCCTGACCTCGAGTAGCATCTTACCCTCACCAAGAATGATGACACAATATGAAGACAAGATGATCAATTTCAACAATTGGCTTAAGTATTGGTGTCATTCAAAGGGGATCCAATGCCTGTCAGCCTGGGATGATATGCTCGACAAGCCACGATGCTTCGCTAGGGACGGCTTGCACCTGTCACCCCTGGGCGTTTGGATATTAGCAAAGGCTCTTGCTACCCCCATAGTGCCTTTTTTTAGGCTCAAAAGACAAGTCCACCTCCATAGGTATCACAAGGGATAAGAAACTAAGAGTAATGCTACTCAACACCAGAAGTCTAAACCTCAAGATGCATGCACTCAAAACTCTCCTTAGCATGCAGCACATCGATATCTGTGCAGTAACAGAAACCTGGTTCAAGGCTTCCAAGAGCACCCCAGCACTACCAGGTTATACCTCATACCATGCTTTTCAGCCCCAAAACTTGGATCGAACCACGAAAGGAGGGGGGAGTATCAATATTTGTCAAAGATACCCACACCTCCAGGTTGGTGGTACAGCACGAAGCATCAGAAACTATCCATGTGCAACTAACAGTGGGTAAAATTGCATTCCAGTTTATAGCCTGCTACAGACCACCCTCCCAAACCCAGGAACCCCACTCGGCCTTCCTGAGAACACTGGAAAATATGAAGGTCTCTCCAAACACCATTATATTGGGCAACTTCAACTACCCAAACATAGACTGTGAGCATTACTCTAGCTCCAACACCCTAGCCCAAAGGTTCCTAGAATTTATAAACTCAAATGCTATGGAGCAACTTATCACTCCCACAAGAGGGGAAAACATACTGAACCTGATCATCACCAACATGGGGACTTTATGCTCCAGACCAGAAGTGTATCCCTCACTGGCAAGATCAGACCATAAACTAATCTCACTGGATATTCACATCCCAACCCCACCCCCTGCTCAAAAAACCACAGTGAAAAACTTCTCTAAAGCAAATTTCACACTCCTCAAAACCGAGGTGGAATCCTTCAAAGCCCCCGGGCCTGTGGAAAATACGGCCCAGACCGCAGAATCCTTTATAAACGCATTCTATGAACACCTTCAGGAATGCATGGATCATGCAATCCCAAATAAAACCAAGACCTAATCCTCCAAAGGCAGACGTCCCGTCTGGTGGACCCCAACCATAAACAAACTATATAATAGAAGGAGTAAGCTACTACATGATAGAGCAAAATCCCAAAAAGAGAAGGCATCTTTGATCAGTATTAGCAAAAAACTACGGGCACTCATAAAATCGTCTAAGGCCAGCTTCGATAGAAATATTGCACAGGACACTAAGGATAATCACAAGGCTTTCTTTAGTTATGTTAGGAACCTGGGTGGGAATTCCCAGATATGCTCAGAATTAGTCCAAAATGACAAAAAATACATCGAACCCACAGACATTGCCAACATCCTAGCTGACAGGTTCAGCGCAAACCTCTCCCCACCAAAAGGGCAAATATCTATCCCAGCAGAGTGCTGCCCCCCCTGACATCTCAGATGCTCAAAGCAAAAAAACACAGCATCAATGGGACCAGACGGTGTCCCGGGCTGCGTCCTACATGAACTCCAAGAAGAGCTAAACCCAAACATAAAACTACTGTTCAATCTCAGCCTTACTACAGGATATGTACCCAAAGAGTGGCGTACAGCAACAGTGGTCCCTCCACAAAGGTGGTGCCTCAATGGATCCTGGAAACTATCACCCCATAAGCCTGACTAGCTTGGTCTGCAAAGCTATGGAAAGGATCATCATGGACCTCATAAATAAAGATATTGGGGACCTACAGACACTGGATCCTAACCAGTTCAGCTTTGTTAAGGGCAGATCCTGCCTCTTAAACCTGGTTGATTTCTTTGAAACAGTCACCAAGGCCATTGACGAGGGGAAGGTGGTCCACACAGCCTACCTGGACCTCGCAAAAGCCTTCGATACAATACCCCACTCGGGCATTATCGATAAGCTCACCAGCTTAAATATAAACCCCTATGTCACTAGATGGGTTGCAAACTGGGTCAAGGACAAAACCCACATGGTTAGAATTGTGGAGCCATGTCAGACTCCAAACCAGTTACAAGTGGCATCCCACAAGGCTCAATCCTGAGACCTCTCTTGTTCGGTATATATTTCCCGGAGGCACAGGCCAACACGGAAGGACTGTGGCTGACCAAGTTCGCAGATGACTGCAAACTGGGCGCCATAATCGACTCTCCAGCCAACACAAGCATCCTCCAAAAGGGCCTCATAGAAACAGACAACTGGTGCCAGAGCCATGGCCTCAAGCTAAATGCCAAAAAGTGTATAGTCATCCCCTTTGGCAAAAACAAAGTGCCCACAAATTACCACATAGGTGGTAATCCATTAAGTACAGAAGATGTAATTAGGGACCTGGGGATCCAAGTTGATAGCAGTCTCTCATTTGACAACCACGTGGCCAAAGTGGTTAGAAAAACATTTTATATAGCCCACCTAATCATGAAGGGATTCACATCTAGATCAGGGGAGGTCATCATGCCTCTTTACTCATCCCTCATCAGGCCCATAATTGAGTACAATGCCCCTTTTCGGATGTACCTTACCAGACACCTGCAGCAGCTGGAAAGACCCCAAAAGTACCTCACCAAGAGGATCAAAGGGCTCAAACAGATGCCATATGCTGCCCGGTTAAAGAAACTCCAGCTTTACTCAGTGTCATACCGCCTGCTCAGAGGCGATCTTTGCCTGACGTATAAAGCCATGTCCAACCCAGAATTAATGGACATGCTGCGCCTCAGAAAATCCAAATCCCATCGAGCTATGCGCTCGAGAGACTTGAACCTCAGCACTGAAATAAATAGGACATGCTGGAGGGACAGATTCATAACCCAGAGGCTCCCTTCACTCTGGAATAAAATCCCAGTCCAGGTTAGGCAGAGTCCCTCATTGACTCTCTTCAAGAGGAATCTTGATGAGTGGATGGGAGATCGTAGGTTTACCCTGGGTATCACTTCTGTGTCACTGTTAGACAGAGGCACAGTATACTAACCTCGAAAAAGGGCATAGCAAAATTAATTTAAAATGGGTGGCGAAAGCCAAATGCACTCTGGCTAAGCTTATAAATGCCCTAGGGCAGATAGCCTAGTATGAACCTATGAACTTATGAAACACAATTGTATTATATTCTTATCACGTTTTCCACCACAACAGTGTAGAGTTACTGGGCAAGGCCAGCAGGCCAATTAAAGTGCACACTCTGGTGTTGTCAAATAGATTAAACACCTCTTCCAATTATAAATAATATTTTTAAAAGTAGTTTAGACTCACTTTTGTATATGTGACCATCGAGTAAGAAACATACTTCTTCCTTAAGGAATAGAACAGTGATGAACTACAGTTAAGCAGCATGTAAGAAAATGCTGCTATTGTTGATGGGTCTTGATGCTGCGAAAGCATTCAACAGAGTAAGCTGTGATTTTATGATTAGGGCAGTGAAAGTTATTTGCATTCCTTGATACAATAATAAGGTCAATTAGGAAGACAAATGAAGGATGTGAAGCAAGAATTAAAGCACAAGGGTTCCTATCCAATAAGTTGTGTTTGATTAGAGGAACCAGGTAGGGCTGGCCTCTTTCCTCTTTATTTGCTTAACATTTAGAGCCACTGGCAAAGAAAATAAGAGACTCAAACTCAAGGATATAATTGTGTATGTTAATTAAGAAAAGTTTCTTTTATTTGCAGATTATATTATTTTGTACTTGATAAAGCCATTAAAGACATATTTGGTTTGTGGAGCATTTTCATACAGTTCCATGTCCTCTCAGGGTATAAAATTAATGAAGATAAAATAAAGGCTATAGCCATAAATTAGGTTGATTCTCTTAATAGAAAGATGGCTTAGGATTGCTTGATTTGAAGGGCTATTTCATAAGAGCTATGCAGTTAAGGCTCATATACATAACACAGGCAGAAAGGTTATAATTGAAAGTGAAAAGGAATGATGAAGCATGGGGAGTAGTTCAAGAAATGAGAGTTGGATTTTGGATGCAGACCATTAAATAGAATAATAACTATACAGACTGTTATAGTCATAGTTTGCAGAAAGTATTCTAAGGCTTTTCTGCAACTAGTGATCTTACAGGTGTAGTATGTGCTTATTGAGGCACATTTAGATTATAATAAGTCAACATCGATAAGTAAATAAAATTCTTCATCTTGGAAAGCCCTGTAAGCAAGGCATAATTTCCCTTATACATGCCTGTCACTAATTGCATGTAGACCTATATACTCCAATTTAGAATATATGGAAGATGCCTAACATTCAAGATTCTCTTGGTAAGCTTTCTTTGGATGTGTTCCAGATCTCGTCTTAGAAAGGCTCCAGTTAGGCAATCAGCCAGTGCTCCTTTGATCATACCAAACCATCCGAGAGAACTATGAATGCTAAGTTTCAGTTTTACTACTGCATTTATTGCATTTGACTGTATTTCGCACCATCTGATGATTTTACTTATTTAGGAAAAGATCTGTTCTGCTGTTTTATTATGTTGCTGCATTTAATTTAAGAAAAAAAACTGTGCTGCTTTTTACGCTGTGGCCTATTTAATTTAAGAAAATAAAGTATGCTACTTTAATTCTGTTGTTCCATTGCACTTCTGTTGGCTGTAGTATAGATTGGATTCAGACCAGCTGAATCTAGTTCTGTTTCTGTATTGAGCACTAAAAGTCAGGACATCTTTGGGAGAAACCCCCTGTACTCTTGTGGCAGGAGTATACAGTAGGACTATCTAATTGAAGGTTACTGGCTCAGGGCTCAGTTTGAGCTATTGCACTGGTTTCTTTGTATTGGCTGCTGTGCTCTTGTTTGCACATTGCTCATAATCATGTACCGCCATGAAGGGGGGTATCTCTTGTCAGTTATAGACGCAAAAGCGCCAGTAGACATATTTTCCTAGAAGCAGCTGCTACCTAGCAGAGAGGCTCTTAAACAGATCTTAGCTGTTCAGTGAACCTCCCAGCAGTGATTTTTACCTCTTACCTATTAACATCAGATCCAGTAGATCCCCTTTTTTAGCCCCCCCCTAAAATAGCCCCCTACCAGATACCCCCATCTTTTTCTCCTTATCTGCGGAGATACAAGTTTCAAACCTCTCATTATGGATTGTCAGTTTCTTTTGGTTTCTCCTGCTAGCTTAGTTGACGTGTTTTTTTTTTTTTTTTTTGAGGCAGTGCAGCAACTGCCTCATGCGCACTGACAACCCCTTACTCCTAAATCACTCAAGTATAATTTGCGAGCGATGCTTCTACACTAAGAATCTGGAATCACTGCTCTCTCACACCCAGAACAGCAACACCTAAGCAGGTTGTCAGCTCACACACCACGACTCCTACTCATAATATGCACCCAACAAGGGTAGCTTAATGGCTAAGGTGTTTGCCTTTCAAACACAAGGTGCAGGGTTTGAGTCTCACAAGCGGTAATTGGCTAGTCTTAAAATGGCTCATAAGGGCAGTTAGCTTAGTACTAAACTATGAACTATATATGGAGATACTATCCAGAAACCTATCTAAACACCAGAGACCTCTAAATCACAAACATGCTACACCTAACACTAAACCCAAAGCACCCAATACACACCCAAAAAAAACCCATGGCACCAGTGTCTCACCAAATATGCCCTTAAGGCAGTGCACATCTATTCCAAATGTTTTAGTTACAGGTGACTCTGTAGTGAGACATACAGATGCCCCACTCACCAGGTTAAACTAGGAGAAGGTTACAGTCAGCTGTCTGTCTGGTGTAAGGATTTAACAGATTACACGTGCACTCATGTCTCTCAACAATAACAAGTACCGTTATGACTCTGTCATAGTCCATGTTGTTGTGAACGAATTGAGATATACCTCTCTGGACTATATGAAGAGAGACATGATTGAGCTCTCTGAATATGTGTTCTAGGGAGGTATGTCCCTAACTTTGGGCAGCATTTTACCCTCACATAGGGTGATACCACAGTATATTAAAAAAATGATTGACTTAGTTTCTGGTGGGATGACATGGTGGATAGACCATGCTACTTTGCCAGAGATGGACTTTGCCTGGCACCTCTAGTCTTTCGGTTACTACATGCCTCCCCCTTAATATCTTTTTTTTAGGCAAGGTCACAAAAAGCAAAATTTCTGATGTGAAAATATCAAACACAAAGAAACTAAGGGTTATGCTGCTAAATGCTAGGAGTTTAAATCAGAAACTGCACTCTCTGGAAACACTCCTCTCACTGGAAGATGTTGACAACTGTGTGGTCACATAAACCTGGTTCAAGGCCACAGAAAGTACCCTGGCCTTTCAAGGCTACAATGCCTTCCACACTTTCAGACTGCAAATTGAAGGTGTGTGAGCCAAGGGAGGTGGAATATCTATCTTCATTAAAGATAATTACACCTTTAGACTGATTAGACAAGATAACTCTGTGGAGTTACTCCAAGCCCAAATTACTGTGGTAATACCACGCTCATGTCATCATCCATTACAGGTCCCCTTCCATGAACCAAGAAGCCTACACAGCTTATTTAGACATACTTGGGGCAATCGAAATACAACCTAACACCCTTGTCATTGGTGATTTCAACTATCCCTCCGTTAATTGGGAATCTTATATGAGCCCAAACTCGCTTGCACAAAAGTTCCTGAGCTTTATCTCAGATGCCCTGGAACAAATAGTGCACCAGCCCACAAGGGGCTCTAATATTCTAGACCTGGTCCTCACCAATATGAGTTCCTGATGCATTGCCTCAATTGTAGGGAGCACAAATCAGTCATTTTTGAAGTAGCAATAGCACCAGTACTCCCCAAAGGAGACGTCAGGCTAAAAAACTTCAAAGGTAACTATACCCTCCTTACCTCCTAAGGGATGGTATAATAGACTTCCAAGCTCCAGTTTCCACAGATGGCATTGTCAGCTATATTAATGTATACACTGATGCCCTATATAAACATCCACACAAATATAAAGACACAATTGTGCCTGAAAGGATTAAAGCAAGATACTCAAGAAAAAACAAACCATTCTGGTGGATGTCTAGCATTAATATATTATACAATAAGCAAAAGAAGCTGCCATCTAAAAATACAAAAGCGAGAACCCAGAATTGGAAGCACACCCTCCTTGGTCTTAACAAGCAAATAAGACAACTTGTAAAATCCTCAAAGAGAAACTATGAAAAAAATTAGCATCCATAGCCAAGGATAACCATAAGACCTTCTTTAGCTACATTTGCAACCTAAAAAGTAGGACTCAGATGTGTGCTGAATTAATTGTGGATGGTGTCACACACACTGACCCTGCAGAAATTGCAAAACTGCTAGCAGACAGGCTTGGTGAAAATTTCACCCCTTTATCCTCCCCAAGCTTACCACAAACCATGTCTAAATGTCACCTACTCCTTGCATCTCCAAAGAACAAGTCATCAATGCTGTCTCCAAGACTAAGAACACGGTCTCCATGGGATCAGATGGCATTCTAGGCTGTGTTCTTAATATTCTTAAGCAAGAGCTAGCTGCTCCAATAGGCACCCTATTCAACCACAGCCAGAGTACTGGCTTTGTCCCCACTGAATGGAAAACAGCAACCGTTATCCCCCTCCACAAGGGTGGCTCAGTAACGGACCCAGTTAACTAGGGACCCTGTGGCTGTAAAAGTTGCAGACTCCAAATCTGACATCAAACCAGTGACGTGGAGTATCACAGGGTTCAGTCTTGGGACTGTCTAGGCTGGTAGTTTTGTTTGAGTTTCCTGTGTTTCTGGCAGCCATTTTCTGCTGATTGTCTTCATTATTATTGAGAGTAACAAGGCCTCCTGACCTTCTGTAGTACGAGTGATTGGGTAATAGCAGGGGCTGAGTAGTAATTTGATCCTCCAACTCTTCCATTCTTACTGGTATAGAAACCCTGTGTCTTATAAAGGTCGTGCTTGTATTGCTCAGGCTCTGGATTGCATTGTATAAGTGGAAATTCCTTAAGATTCCAAGAGCAGGATAAGTTATTTCTTACACTTATTTCTCTGAACTGCACTTCTGAAGTGCTTATAATTGTACTATACAGTTGATCTACTACATTTTGCACCGTTATAAAGCTTTTTGTATTGTTTCACTGCATTTATGTACTGTTTTATACTGTTAGATACTGTTTCATTACTGTAATTGCATGTTTACTGAATTACTTAACTGTAAACTGCTTTTTCATACTGAGAGTTGTATTTTCTGTTTGTGAGTGCTCTATCCGAGCTTTTCTGTGCATTTTTGAGGTTTCTGTGTTCTACAGCTAGGAACTGTAATAGTGTGCATTGCTATAATTGTCTGTTTACAGTTAAAAGCATTCTCTAAAGTCTGCTCTTTGATCTGTTTAAAACTTTCATTTAGTGGCTACAGCTAGGAACTGTAATTTTTCCCACCTACCCTCCCTAGTGTTGTGTGTTCTTATACTTGGTGGCTTTGCAGTTGCCCGCCCATACTGTATATTTGATCTGTGACACTCCTCCCAGTCTAGTGTCATTAGTTCACTCTATCTAATAGAGAACATTTGTTAAGGTCAACCCACTCAGATTCTTAACGTTGAATTAACTTCTGTTCCAGCTTTTTCCATTTCCACTTTTACTGGAAAAAAAATCTAAGCTTACTTCCCCCCCTTTCCTGTGGCAGGTCTTATCCAGATACAGATTTGCTGTGTCCAGGACTGTTTGTGAGCTCCTAAGCCCCCCACACCACTTAACTGGTGTTAAACTATTTCTGGCTCCATAAATTCTGTTCTTCAAAATTTCCCTTGCAACTAGCCAGCTTTTTAGTTTTAGCACTCAAATCTGTTTCTTTGAGCTCAGCACTTGTACAGAACTCATTGTAAGCACCAAATAAGTTGCAAATTACTACAGCACTCAACTTTCCTCACTTGTCTAGAGGAAAACAATTTTTAGTACTTGATAAATAAGCACCTATTCAGGCATGTCTAAAGGTCAGCTCCCAGAGTTTTCTCCTGTCTACCTGATGAATCTGGGCATCTTGGGACAATGCAGCAATTGCCTCATGTACACAGACAACCCTCTCCTCCTACCACCCAACACTATGACCTGTGAGAGATGCACTTATATAGCCAAACTAGAAGCAAAGCTCTCTTCATCAAAGATTGGCCTAGACAGTCAAGAGGAAGAAGGTAAACACTTGCACCGCACCACACTCATCACATAGTCCCTCAAAACCTACACCACCAAAACACACACAAGCACAAAACACACACCTACATTTGTGGAGGCTCTCGGTACAAATCTGCCCAAACAACAGAAACCTTCAAAGCAGAAATGCAAGCAACCTTCACCCCCAACACAACCCAAATGACACACAGCCCACATACTCAGTGTGCCACTTAACTACAGCCCATAAGGCATAACGTACCCAACACTCTAGTCATAGGTAACAAGGAAAAAGTTACTGTCAGCTGCCGGTCAGGTGCCAGGATCTGCCACATAATGCACGCACTCAGGTCACTCCACAACAACTGCAAATATGACTCTGTCATTGTCCATGTTGGTGTGAATGACCTGATACATACCTCCCTGGACTGCATGAAAAGAGACCTGAAGGAGCTCTCTGATCTTGTAGCCCAGGCAGGTATGACCCTAGCCCTGAGTAACATCCTGCCATCACCCAGAATGATACCACAGTACAAGGACAAAATGATTGGCTGTAACAATTGGCTAAGCTTCTGGTGTCATTCTAAGGGAATCCAGTATCTGTCTGCCTGGGATGACGTGATCGACAGACCACACTGTTTTGCCAGAGATGGCCTGCACCTGTCGCCCTTGGGATTCCGGATACTGGCAAAGGCATTTGCCAATCCTATAGTGCCTTTTTTAGGCAAGGTTCAGATGACAAATTCACCACCATAACAGATACAAGCAAGCAAAATCTGAGGGTAGTGCTACTCAATGCTAGAAGTCTAAACCTCAAAATGCACTCACTTGAGGCACTCCTTAAAATGGAGAACATTAACATCTGTGCAGTGACGGAGACCTGGTTCAAAGCTCCAGAGAGCACCCCTGCATTACCAGGCTATAATTCATACCACACCTTTCGGCCACCAAACCCGGACCGAAACACTAAATGTGGAGGCGTGTCCATATTCATTAAGGATATCCACACTCCAAGCTAGTTGCTCAGCATAATGCATCCGAGATTATCCAAGTTCAACTAACTCTGGGCAAAACTGCAATCCAGATTGTAGCTTGCTACAGACCCCCCACCATGCCCCAGGATTCCCACTCCTGTTTTCTTGATACACTGGAAAATATTAAGGTACAACCCAACACTCTAATAATGAGTGATTTCAACTACCCTACCATTAACTGGGAAAACTACTGTACCAACTCTTTTGCTCAACGTTTTCTGGAAATTATCAATTACAATGCCTTGGATCAACTTATCCACACCCCCACCTGGGGCAGCAATATCCTAGACCTGGTCATCACCAACATGGGTGACCGGTGTTCCACACCAGAGGTCAGCTCCTCATTGGTCAGATCCGACCACAAGCTAATCACCCTAGACATCCACATCCCGCTCCCACCCCCCATTAGGAAAACAACAGTAAAATATTTCTCCAAAGCCAACTTCACACTTTTTAAGATAGAAGTGGAAAACTTCACGATACCCATGCAGATGGACAATAGAGGCACGACTGCTGAATCCTACACAAATGCACTTTATAAGCACTTACATGAGTGCATGGATCGTGCTATCCTTAACAGAACCAAGATGCTATCCTCCAAAAAAAGGAAGCCAATCTGGTGGTCTTCTGCCATAAACAAACTCGACAACAGAATAAAGAAACTTTTGCAAAAAAGAGTAAAATCCCACGATTGGAGGAACTCCCTGGTCAGCCTCAGTAAAAAGCTGAGATCCCACATAAAATCCTCCAAAGTTAGTTATGAAAACAAAACTGCCACTGATTCTAAAGACAACCACAAAGCATTCTATAGCTATGTCAAGAATCTCAATGGCAACACTCAGATCTGCTCTGAGTTGCAGCACAATGACACTAAATATACAGAACCAACTGATTTTGCCAACATCCTGGCAGATAGGTTCAGTGCTAACTTTACCCCCGTCTCACCCCCTAAAGGGCCCATCTTTATACCGGAAGAATGCAAAGTTCCTGTAATCATGGTTGCACAGGTAAAAACCTCACTCTCCAAAGCCAAGAACACAGCATCCATGGGACCTGACAACATCCCAGGCTGCCTTCTACATGAACTACAGAATGAACTGGCACCCCACCTAAGTACCATGTTCAATCATAGCCTCGCCTCATGCTTTGTGCCCATTGAATGGCACACCGCGACAGTTATCCCACTCCACAAAGGGGGGGGGGGTGCAACAGACCCTGGGAACTACTGCCCCATTAGCTTGACGAGCCTGGTCTGCAAGGCCATGGAACGTATCATCATGGAACTCATAAACAAAGACATTGGAGATCTCCAAACTCTGGACCTCACACAGTTTGGGTTTGTAAAAAGCAGATCATGTCTCCTAAACCTGATAGACTTCTTTGAAGTAGTCACCAAAGCCATAGATGAGGGTAAGGTGGTTCACACAGCCTATCTAGATCTCGCCAAGGTGTTTGACGCCATCCCCCACTCTGGAATTATAGATAAACTCACTAAACTAGGTATAAATCCCTATGTCACAAGATGGGCTGCCAACTGGCTTACTGACAGAACCCACACTGTGAAAGTAGCAGACTCCAAATCAGACTTCAGACCAGTGACAAGTGGAGTACCACAGGGTTCAGTCCTGGGTCCTCTCCTGTTTGGTATCTACTTCTCTGAAGTACAGGCTAACACAGAAGGTCTTTGGCTAACTAAATTTGCAGATGACTGCAAACTAGGAGCCATAATTGAAACTCCTAATGATGTGGACATCCTACAAAACAGCCTCACTGAGACAGATGCCTGGTGTCAAAGCCATGGTCTCAAGCTCAATGCCAAAAAGTGCATTGTCATCCCCTTTGGTAGAAACTCTGTACCCATGAACTACCACATAGGCGGTAGTCTACTTAGCACTGAAAGTGTGATAAGAGACTTTGAGACACAGGTGGACAGTAGTCTCTCCTTTGATAATCACATCACCACAGTGGTCAGGAAATACTTCTACATGGCACACCTCATCTCAAAAAGTTGCTCATCCAGAAAAAAAAAGGTCATTGTTACCCTCTACTCATCAATCATTAGACCCATTATAGAGTACAGCGCCCCTTTTGGTATGTACCTCACAAGACATCTACAACAACTGGAAAACCCACAAAAATGCCTCACAAAAAGGATTACTGGCCTCAAGCAGATGCCTTACGCAGACCGTCTCAAAAAACTCCTGCTTTACTCCGTCACATATCACCTACTCAGAGGTGATCTCTGCCTAACATACAAAGCTATGTCAAACCCAGAGCTGTTGGACATGCTCCACTTAAAGAAATCCCAATCCCTCCGAGCTACACGCTCTAGGGACCTAAACCTTGTCACCACAATAAACAGAACATGCTGGAGGGATAGATTCCTGTCCCAGAGACTTCCCATACTCTGGAACAGACTACCTATCTATGTCAAACAGAGCTCCTCATTAGCACTCTTCAACAAAAATCTTAATGATTGGATGGGTAATAGGAAATTCATCCGGGGATCACTTCTGTGGTTCTGCTTGACAGGGGCACAGGAAAATAATTTTCTTGGGTGGCAAAAGCTAGGGTGCCTTTTTGGCTAGGCTTGTATAGGCCCTAGGGCCAATAGCCTAGTACCTACCTATAAACCTCTCCTGTTTGGTATCTACTTCTCTGAAGTACAGGCTAACACAGAAGGCCTTTGGCTAACGAAGTTCGCAGATGACTGCAAACTAGGAGCTATAGTCAAGTCCCCAAATTACTCCAACAGAAGGGCCTCACTGAGACAGATGCTTGGTGTCAGAGCCATGGCCTCAAGCTCACTGCCAAAAAGTGCATTGTTATCCCCTTTGGCAAAAACTCTGTACCCATGAACTGCCACATAGGTGGCAGTCGTCGTAATGCTGAATGTGTGATGAGACCTTGGGACCCAGGTGGGCAGTAGTCTCTCCTTTGATAATCTCATTGCCACAGTAGTCAGGAAATCCTTCTATGTGGCATACCTCATTACAAAAGGGTTCTCATCCAGGAAAAAAAAGGTCATCGTTCCCCTCTGCTTGACACTTATTAGACCCATTATAGAGTACAACACCCCTTTTGGAATGTATCTCACAAGACATCTGCAACAGCTGGAAAGGCCACAGAAGTACCTCACAAAGAGGATTACTGGCCTCAGACAGATGCCCTACACTGACCGTCTCAAAAAACTCCAGCTTTACTCTGTAGCATATCACCTAATCCGAGGTGATCTCTGTCTAACATATAAAGCAATGTCAAACCCAGAGCTGTTGGACATGCTACACCTAAGGAAATCCCAATCCCTCTGAGCTATACACTCAAGGGACATAAACCTTGTCACCACAATAAACAGGACATGCTGGAGGGATAGATTCCTGTCCCAGAGACTTCCCATACTCTGGAACAAGCTACCCATCTATATCAAGCAAAGTTCCTCAGCACTCTTCCAAGAAAAATCTTGATGAGTGGATGGGAAATGTGAAATACACTCCAGGATCACTTCTGTGTCTCTGCTCAACAGAGGCACAGGAAATTAATTTTCTTGGGTTGGCGTAAGCCAGGGAACTTTGTTGGCTAGGCTTACTTGGGCCTTTTGGTGTGTACCTCACAAGACATATACTACTGGAAAGGCCACAGAAATACCTCACAAAGAGAATTACAGGCTTTAAACAGATGCTCTACACAGACCATCTCAAAAAACTCCAGCACATCGCCTACTCGGATATGATCTCTGCCTAACATACAAAGCTATGTCAAACCCAGAGCTGTTGACATGCTCCACTTAAAGAAATCCCAATCCATCTGAGCTGCATGCTCTAGGGACCTAAACCTTGTCACCACAATGAACAGAACATGCTGGAGGGATAGACTCCTGTCCCAGAGACTTTCCATACTCTGGAACAAACTACCTGTATATATCAAACAAAGCTCTTCATTAGCACTCTTCAAGAAAAATCTTGATGATTGGATGATAAATAGGAAATTCACCCCTGGATCACTTCTGTTGCTCTGCTCGACAGGGGCACAGGAAAATAATTTTCTTGGGTGGCGAAAGTCAGGGTAGATTTTTGGCTAGGCTTATATATGCCTTAGGGCCAATAGCCTAGTACCTGCCTATGAACCTATACATTATAGATATTAATTAGTGTCGTCCTTGTAGCTTGTTTAATTTGGTCTTCATTAATTGGGTAAGTGAGGTTTTCCTGGAAGCTTTTTTTTTTGTTCTAACTACCTTTATTGAGTTATCACGATGTAGGCAAATTTACATTTATATAAAAGTAATCAAACCCTATTAACAAGTTCATGGCTACAAACATTACACTTCACATATATTGCTCTATCTCATATAACCTAAGCAATGTTACATAAATTATTCCATTCCTGCACTTTTTTTTTAAAACAAGAAACATCTTTATTAAACCATCACGTATGACACAGGCAATCGTACATTTATATAAATGAAAATAATACACACAGACACAATCCTAGTTGCAAGCATTTTACATCAAAAACCATACTGACACACTCCCATTTGCAAACATTGTACATCACTTGTAATCTACCCAATCATTTTCAGTCAAACATTACATAGCTCATTTAAGTCCTGCCTTCTTTTAAACCTCATTCCTCCCCTGTGTATATTATCACAATTCCCATTTTTTCCAATGTAGTTTGCACCTACCCCTTTCTAAAGATCTCAATTCCAGTTGTTTATCTCTGTTACTGCATTCACTACTTCTAGTATAGTTGGTTTTGATTTTGATTTTCTAGTAATTTATTTTTTGACAGTCAACATAATTAGACACAGCAGTTACATTTCTGTATCATAGCTCAGAAAAATCTTCTCTCTCGTCACAGCAATTTGCCCACTTAGTATCTCTGACAGTGCATCCCACAGGTAGGGAATCCCTCACTGCACTCCCAGAAAATATGTTCCCAATTACCTCTTTCTTCCCCATCACACCTCCAGCATTTGCTGTCTACCTAGGAAAAATTCTCTGGAGTCTACTTGGAGTATAAAAGCATGTATATGCACATTTCCAAGCAAAAATCCTAAATCTTCTAGATTTTGTTGCATATTTGGGAGACATACATATATCCTCCCATTGTTTCTTTGTGCATTGCTTATCCAATCACTCTTCCCAATACTTTCTAACCTCCTCTGATTGATTATGATTATCATGCAATATTTTGTATACTGTACTAATTATTCCTTTTTAATGGCAGCTTATGTTCTAGACTCTACTAAAAACTCTACTAGTGCTGATCTTTTCTTTAGGACCCCCCCCTCCATTTATTTCTCTTTGCCTATACTCTGACATCAAACCTTGATAGGGAAGGCAACCTCTAACCCACAGTCCAAAAAAATTATTGACATCTTCCCATTGTATCATCTTTCCCTCTCTAGTTATTTGCTCGCAATACTTTGGTTCCTTCACCAGTTTTCTCCAATAAATGCCGTCCTCCTCTTATCTATTGTTTATATCTCTAATTGCAGTTATCTCTATCTGCAGGATCTCCTTTTTCCATTCCTATGTTGGCTTAGTTCTTAGGATACTTTCTACTTTATGGGTATAATATTCTGTATGATTATTATTCTCCTTAAAGGTGTGTATCCAAAATCCATGTCTCTCCTCATTTCTTGAGCTTCCCCCCTGTTTCATCATCATCCCTTTCTACTTTGAATGATATTTTTCTGCTTGTGCTATGTACAGGAGCCTTAACTGTGTATCTCAGAAATACCCCTTCAAATCAAGTAATGCCAATCTGCCTTGTGATAATGGAAGAAACAGCTTATCCCACTTGACTCTTGCAGTCTCCCCCCCCCCCCCAAATAATGTCCTTTAGTTCTTTATTAATTGCTGTCCACAACTTCTCCTCTGGTTGATAAAAATATGCCTGACCTGTGTATAAGACGAATTAAAACATTTTAACTGCTTATATCTTACTATCCATATCCATATAATAAAGCTTCCGTTTTCTCAGTTTTTGTATTATCTTTTGTTTAGTCTCTTTCCACATATCCTTAGCTGACACACCAGAATCATTTTTAATCCATACTCCTAAATATTTCATTTTATCATGTCCCCATAAATATGGATATTGCTGAACCAATTCATGTGTGGGTACATAATTTACCGCTATTGTCTTTGTTTTAGCTTCATTAATTTTGTATCCTGAAAACGGTCTCAAAATGTTCCACAACACTGTAATGTCTAGTTTCTGGTACTGTCAGGTATAAAATAATATCATCTGCAAATAGAGTCAGCTTTTCTTGACTACCATACCAATTATATTCTTAAATTTCAGAGTCCCTTATTTTCTTTGCTAGTGGTTCTAAATACAATGCAAATAACAAAGGGGAAAGAGGACATCCCTCCCTGGTTCCTCTGCTCAAGCAGAAATTGTCAGACAGGACCCCACCCCCTTTAATTTTTGCTTCCGATCCCTCATATAGCCTCCTAATCGACCTTGCATTTTTTTTCAAGAAATGCAAATGCTTCCATTGGCATTCTCTCAAAGTCCCATCTTAATCCGTCAAATGCTTTATCTGCATCAAGACCCAACAACAACAATGGTATTTTCTTATATTCTGCTTCCCTCTGAATCATCAGTGTTCTGTAAATATTGTCATATGTTTGTCTCCCCTCCACAAAACCACATTGATCCATATCTATCAATTTTGGCATTACTTTTGCCATTCTTTAGCCATTAGAGACAAACACTTTATAATCATAGTTTATTATTGAAATGGACTTTTACAAAGCTGGATCTGATGGATTTTTATTCTTTTTAGGTATTACAGCTACCACTGCTTTCTTCCAGGATGTTGGTACTTCTCCTCTTAAAATATTGTTAAACAAAACCTTCCAGATCTTTAATTTTTTTTGCCTCTTAGCTTCCAAACTTCCACAGGAATACCATCTATTCCTGGGGACTTTCCTGTAGATTAGTTATACATCACCATTTTTCATCTCATCTCCTCCTATCCTAACCATTAGTAATTGACCCTCACCTACCGCTAACCCTTGGCATGTATAATTTTTCCATAAACATTTCCATTTGTATAGCCTCTTGATTTCCATATTTCTCTACTCTGTTGAACTCTCAAGTTTAACATTCACATCCATGTTAACATACTTCTTTTTAAAAGCATCATAACATTGATTCACCATGGATCTTAAATTATCCTCCTCAGGTGTATGAAATTCAATAAGGAGTTTCATATAGCTGAACCACTAGTTGATATGAATAATTGTATACTAAAAGACAGTAAGCAATTTATAACAGATTTATATACGTACAGTAGCCAGTTGAGCGAAGATAAGATGTATTATTTGGTTACGTTGGACGTTGTAAGTTTATTCACTGTAATACCCAATGATGTGGGTATTACATATATACAGGAATATTTGAGTTCACACTCAGACCTACAGAGTAATAACATTGAATTACTTACTTTATATTTAGAAACCATCTTAACCAATAATGTTTTCCTTTTTGGAGAGGAAGTGTACTTGCAAAAGGATGGCGTAGCTATGGGCACTTCTTGTGCTAATAGCTACGCCAACCTAGTAATGGCAGCATGGGAAGACAAATTTTTGTATGCCTCTGATTTATTTAAAAAGTACGTAGGCATGTATCGTAGGTTTGTGGACGATCTCTTTTTCGTTTGGCTAGGGGATATAGACACCCTGAATAATTTTGTGGCCTACATGGATACTTCCACTAACTTCTTGAAATTTACTCTGAACTATTCGGAGAATAGAATCTCATATTTGGATGTTGATGTGATTAGGCTGGGCAATGGACTGTTGAATACTTCTATTCATAGAAAGTTATGTTACAGGAACACACTACTCCATAGAAATAGTATGCATCCTAGGCATATATTTCACAATATATTAAAAGGACAGTTCATGAGAGCGTCCAGATTTAATCCAATAGAGGATAGGTATAGGAAAGAGGTAGAAGAATTGAAAAGTAGATTTATTTCAAGAGGTTATGACATTGAAATGATAGAGAAGGTCATAATGGAAGTACATGATTTAAGAGCCACAAAGGCAAAACCATATTTCTCTGAACAAACTTATGATTCAATAGACCATCCAATAATTGAACGAAAGGATACTAGACCTTCCCTGTTTTTTACAAAGGATATAAGTGAAGTAAGGGATATGATGAATAAACACTGGGATATTTTACTGTCAGACAATGAAATATCCAAAATAGTAGGGCCAGAACCTAAGATAATTTATAAAAATAAACCCAATCTTAAAAGGCTCTTGTGTAGGCCCAGGAATTTGAGAAAGTTACACGATACAGAAAGGAATACTGTATCTTGTGGTAAATGTAACCACTGTATATACATTAATGAAGAAAAGATGTTTGTACACCCTGTTACCAAATATACATTTTATTTCCATACAGATACGAATTGTGATAGTAAGAATGTGGTCTACCTGGCGAAATGTTTGGCCTGCCAAGCATTTTATATAGGGAAGACCAATAGAGCTCTTAAAGATAGAGTAAGGGAGCATAACTATCACATAAGACTAGGGTCTGATTTTAATGCTTTAGCAAAACACTGTAAAGTAGAAGGCCCTGGCCATATCTTTAATTTCTGCGTTATACAGCAGTTACAGGAGGGACGTAGAGGAGGAGATATAATAAATAGGACTTTGGAATGTGAAAGTAGATGGATTGTGAGGTGCAGGGCAGATGAACCACCAGGGCTGAATGACAAGGTTCAAATTAAACCTTTTTTGAAGGGTAGGAGAATTTATAGACCCCAATGAGTTATTCAGAGGAATTACCCTTCACTTAGATATGGACATCTTATAGGTTCATGTGGGTTGAATGCACTGTAGTACCAGTTTTAAAACAAACATTTGCACACTTTTTTATATGTTTTTAAATTTCTTATATATTTATTAACATTTCTCCCATCAAATGTATTTTAATATGTTTTAAATATGTTTTAGTGTATTGGTCGTAATGCATCTATATCATAGACTAACTGTTAATAATGGATAGAAGTTTTATATGTATACAATGAAATGTCTTGATGTGAGCGCTTTAAAAGCTAATTAAGTTTTCCACCAACAGTAGTTTTTGGAGGATTATTTAAAAGGAAGTTGAAATGTGGTGCTTGTAAAGTCTGAGGAAGCCAAAATGGTGAAAGCGCTTACTGTCTGTGTTATTTTGTGAAATAAAGAACAAATCTGGATGAGCTGAATAGCGACTTGACGTTCTTTAGTAAGAGTGGATTTTCAAAGCGTTTACAGTTGGACTTTATGTGCCGTTGGAACTGTGAGGTCTTGCCTTTAGCAAACAGCGTTATATGGTGAATGACTATATCAGATAATTTTTTATTTACGCTGCTTGCGAACTCCGTTTTCGTACTGTGCTGCATTTTGCTGTTTTACTTACTAGTAGTCGTTTAAATAACACCCTTCATTAAACACCAGTTAAACATCAATTAATACTTAGTCACATATATCCTAAAAGTCACATCTATTCTAAAAACAATCTGCTTAAAATACATTCACACATTTTTTCAGCCTTTTTTTATTTTAACCAGGTCTGTGTGCAGTTATTTTTGTATCTTCCTGCGGGTTACTGGAAATCATGTCTGGAGGTTGCATTGCTTTTTGCTGAACAGTTGCAGAACTTTCCCCAGTTAGTGTTTCTTCCTCACTTTTTGTAGCTGATTTTTTTCCAGGTGCTCTATATTTCTTTTTTCATGGTATCCAGCCAGTAAAGTTACCTACCAGATTCTGAAATTTACCCATAAACACAAAAGTATGTTGGCTTTCTCTGTTGAGTTTGTTTTCACACTAGAAGAGCTAGAGTTAAGCTATTACTCAATGTGCAGCCATCTTGGAAGTCCATCCAAGACCCTTTTTCAGTCACAATTCAAGCCAAAAGGCAAAAAAAAAAAAAAAAAAAAAACACTTGAATACATAAAAAGATTACAACATCAGTAATAATTTTGTAGAAAGTACATACATAATACATATACCAAATATAGTGAATAAATACAAATTTTGTCAAACATAGACGTTCTCTGCTTCGATTCTCGGCTGGAGCACCTTCTGTGTGGAGTCTGCATGTCCTCCCCGCGGTCGAGTAACATTAAAAGACATGCAGGTAGGTGTGTGTGTGTGAATGGATGTGCCTTCTTTGAAGGTTGGGCATTGGGCTGGCACCTCAGCACCGTAAAAATCCACTGCCAATCATGAGCAGACCGGAGTTCTGCTGTGGCGACCCCTAACCGGGAAAAGCCGAAATACATCAGTTTAGTTTTGGAACAGAGAATAATAAAATGGAAATTAGAGGAGAGCTATGTCTACAAGCAAACATTAAGGATAAAGAGTTTAACACAATCATGTGCTTTATTTCCTCCCTAGAGTTTGATTACAGTCCAGTTTAGTTATTAGGATTCATCCGGTACTTTATAAAACTTTCATTTCTTTTTCATGGAATCAAAGGAAGGAAAAGCCCTTCCACCTTTTTTAAGCTTAACCACTCGTATGTCCTAGCAGAAGAGTTTGCCTATGCCTGTATGATATAACACTGACATACGGAAATCTGTGTTTTTCTTGCCAGGAACTGCCTACAGACTGATGTTGGCAAGTGCTAGGGGCTGTGTTAAGATTTTTCAGCTAAGTCATTGTTTTGATAAGTTGGTAATTTGTGTGCTGCTATTCTTGACCTTCAGGAAACTTTTAGCACACAACTTCAAGTTCCAGTGGTTTGAAGGGAAGATTGCACAGAATTGAAGAAATACTAACACCATCCTCTCTCTCTCCTCTGTGCTTTTTTCATTTACAGCCCCCTGCTGACAGGGGAGATGTTATTACTTTACTGTGACATGTAGTGAATTAGTGTTTACATGCTGTACTTTATTAACTAAGTAGTTCATTCTCTCACTTTGCAAGTCAATGCATTTATATATTTTTCTGTAACATATTGGTTTTGATATGCTCTACAGGAGTGCTGTCCACTTCTGTAACTGAATGAGATATTTTTAACATACGTGTGCCTTTCAGTATTTTGCTCTGGTTGTATTAGAAAGGGGCAAAACAATGACAATCTCATTAGATGGGAAGTACAGGAAATATTCTGCTGAGAGAAAAACTAGAATATGATTAAAAACACCTAGACAAAATGAAAAGGATAATGTTGACCATTATTTGGTGTAGCATTACAGAACAGTGCTGCATTATAGTGAAAAAAAAAAGGCAGCAGTTTTAAACGTGAAATATTTTTGCAACTAATAAAGCGCATTTTCATTCTTCAACATTCAAGAGAAAATATATCTCTTTCCATTGTGTTCACAGGAGAATAGCAGAATTACTTTCATGTCTCTCCCTTTCCAGTGGCTGCTGTCACTAGCACATGCTCCAGCAGGATTCATTCACTTCAGTAACAGTTCTGACACCTCGGGAAGAGTATAGGAGAGAGTCTGTCAGTAGTGGCAGGACTACAAGTTTTAACACTTACAAAAGCCTGCAGTTTAGCTAATTTCTTTGGCTGTAGCTGTATGACTCTGGCAGTTACCATAAAACAGTCTTTGAGAGAATCATAAATGAGAGTTAATATATGAAAAATCGAAGCAGTCCTGATACAGAGGGTGTGCAAGATGACTGGGTCTCATATTACTGCCACTGTATTTTAATGGCATGAGAAGAAAACACAGCCACTGCCTGATGTCTAGTATGATTCATAAAAACAGGGTTTAAAATGGACTCTGGAAGAAAATAAAAAGCAGGATCACAAGATTACATTTGTGGAAAAATATTAAAATTTTATAAGAAGGTCTTAGGGTGGTTTTGATGCATTAAAATAGCCTAGAAAACAAAAGACACATACAATGAAAAAAATTCAGGTCTAAGGTAGAGTGTTCCTTTAAATATACAGCAAACCACAAGTGGTGTATGTAAATAAAATAGTAATCAAAACCAAAGCAGCAAAGGAAATTAAACATAGAATATGTTTGTCTTTTCGACTTTTCCTGGTTAGGGGTCGCCACAGCGGAACTCCGGTCCGCTAATGATTGGCAGTCGATTTTTATGGTGCCGAATTGCCAGCCAGACGCCCAACCTTCAACGAAGGCACGCCCATTCACGCATGCCTTTCGGAGGCCACTCTACCACGGGGAGGACATGCAGACTCCACACAAGGCACTCCAGCCGAGAATCGAACAGGAGAACCTCTTGCTGTGAGGTAATAACGCTACCGCTGTACCACCGCAGATATAGAATATAATGTTAACAAATGGCTCAATTAATATCTGGCAGTAGTATTTGTGAAAGTCATTCAGTAGATGCTGTAATGCTATAACTATCATAACTTTCAACTGTACAGACTTTCGCAGAATGTCCAGATTTTTGCTCATAGTTATGGTCTGTTCCTCATAGAATGTATGATTTTATGGATTTTTGTGACAAATAAGAGAGGACTGAATTCAGTAAATAATGACAGTCATTTGAGTTTCAGACTTTACATCTTTCAGAAATTTCATGGCAACACAAGATCTTTTATTCTAGCAACTTTCTAAGTTTATAAGAGCAATATTTAAAATGTGTCCCTATTTTTATGGCTTTGTCCAGATTTTTTTGTGTTAATAGGTTGAGAGCTATGAAAACTATGATTTTTGTAAGTGTTGATTTATTGGGTTCTAACTGAATAATACTAACGTTTCAAACATTTTGAGGTAAAGTAAACTTACTGTGAATTTTTTTAACTTCCATATATTTGGTTATCATAATCATGAAGAAAATAAGAATGACATCCACATAGTTAGAAAATATTTTTTCATTTTTATTTATTTATTTTTTGTATTTGGGAAGAAGCATTGGATTTTAATTGATTGTTTTATTTCTGTGTACTTTGGTATTCTTTTGGAAGAATTATACTAGAGTTATGAAAAAAAATTTCATGTGCTAGCTATATATGTATATATATTTATATATATATATATATATAAGACTGCTTAGTGTTGTCAATAATGGATTTTAATACTTTATATTTTATTCTGATTGCTGATTTAGAGACTATGTTGATAAGTGTGCACATGTGTATGAATGTAGATAACTGATGATGCTTTGGGCATGTGACTATATGACTTTAACAGTGTGGATGTATAAAGTGAATAATAGTATTTTAAGATTATCATTATGAGAATATATGGATTCTGAATAGCACAAGAAATAAAACTGACATGACATGTTTTTCTTCTATACTGCATAGAGAAGTAGGGGCTTAGCTAGTTCCTTGCTATCAGGACTGCAACACAAATCTTATTCATTTGTTTCTTTGCTTTCAGGCCGTTAAAGCAGCAATATCCCAGTCCTTGCACTACCTACAGCAGACGGATCCATCCAAGAGAGTTGCTCTTATCACTTTCAATAATGAGGTACCACTATGAATATTTGATGTAAACAAGCCTGGAGCAGATTTGGTTTTCTTTTGAGAGCTAAACCTTTACTGTGTCTTTAACATGGTATTTATGTGTGTGCGCATATATATATATATATATATATATATATATATATATATATATATATATATATATGCACGCACACACATATACATGGCCAGATTCCAAAAGAGTTGCCTTCAATGCAAGTCTACTCTGATTCTGAAAGACTTGTCAATATGTGTGACTTACTTCAGTGTAAGGCTGATCTATAAACAGGCTTAGTACTGGGAAGAGATTCCAAAACACCTGCTGTCAGACTGTCAGTGTAAGTAGTCACAAGTCTTTTGGATTCAGGGCAATAGACACACACACACATACGCACACATCTGTGCAGTTATATGTATATACATAAATGTGCATGTTACCTTGTTTCAGAGTGTTCCATCCTTTTATTGCATGAGGTCTTGCTAAGGCCACATTTGAATAGCACTGAGAGTTCATGATAATAATACTAAGAAAGGGAAATTGGATTGGTAGAAAGCATGTGACACAGTTAGCAATGTGGTGGAGATCATGGAGGGGTTAGTACATGAAGAGTTACTTTGACAAATGGGCACGTAAACACTAGAAAAGAGAGAACAGAAGAAACATGATTTGGATGCACTGTTTTGCAAAGGTTGGCATATTGGTTAAGGTCTTCAGCTGCCATGAACAAGGTGCAAGGTTCAATCCTGATCTCCAGCCAGTGCCCGTTTGGATTTTGCATGTTTTCTGTGCGCTTTTGTGGGATTCCTGCCACCTCCTAAAAGACAAGTTGAGTGTGTCTATCTCAAACTCTCCCAAATATGGAGTTATGGACAGCAGCACAAACTCTAGATGGTGCATATAGGTGGAAGACTGGAACAGACTGACTGCATCGGGTGTGGTGTGCAGTATCCGCAAGCTAGGAGAATATGGATCGCTTGCCACTTGATGGTGTAAAAATTTTCTCTAGGTGATTTTGTTATGTTGACTAATGTCACTAAAAATGGGCATGGGTATTTACTGATAAGTGAGTTGAGGACACAGCCTACTCCATCCTACGCCAGGGACCCATGCTAATCCTGTGAAGGCTGCATGTGCCCCTAATGGCCAGTGTGTGCCTACCATAAAGCCCAGTATTCCTGGGTCAGTAAGCCAGTCCAATTGCCTAGCTTGGGTTACCTGGCTCTGTTGAACAAAAGCTGAATGTAAAACCAATTAACCTGCCAAACATAAACTAAGAATTGCTATACTCAGTGTAGTTTCTCTGACAGGATGCAGCTTGGAAGTTGACAATTTGATTGTAAGGAAGAAGCTGGATATTGTCTCTCTCCAGGAGAGAAGATGGAAGGGCTGTGTCGCTCGTCCAGTCAGGATAAAATAGACATGTCTTTTTGTGGGTTCTGTTCAAGCAGCTTTATTATTTACAAACACATCAGGATTGAGGCTTAATAACTTTTACTTAGATAAACTTATAAACAAACTAGCTATTACACTCATACATGCTCAATCTCTAGCAGCACACTCAAAATGGCACTAAAGCTAGCACGTGTTTGCTATTTATATGCACGTGGTAACCTTGAAATGCTTCTTAAAGGTGCAACATACATGCACCATTCTACATCCTCCCTCTTTGAGAAATGAGTCATGCAATATTGATGACATTAGTTGACATGCAGTCAATATAAATAATTCTTTGTCATGCAATTGTACAGAACTAAATACATATAAACAAGTATGTCTAGGTTAGTGTGTATTTCACACTAGGTCTGGAAATATGACGAAATTATGTGACGTAGAAATTAGAATTAGGTCTAGCAACTGGGACGGTCTCTGCTGAATGTTCAACCTTTGGGACATTAGGAACATCATCAGGAATGGAAATAGAAGTTAAGACATGTTCTGCAACAGGAACATTGCCTGGATTGCTCTGAGATCTAGAGTCAGTATCACAGAAACAATACTGCGGTATCGATTCTGGTACAGGAAGACTATGTTTGCGATTTCTCCTGTACTCCACACCCTCAGATTCTTTGAAGTAGGATCTCAGCTTGGTACATATACCTGTTACTTGACCAGTCCGGTCGAAACCTTTTGCCATTTGTATCCTCACTGTCTGTCTCCCTTTCAATGGATGAAGAAATTGGCTCAATTTATCATAGCTGGACTTTTGTAAAAAAAAAAAAAAAAAAAACACTTTTAAATAATTGGACTCCATTTGTCTTGTTGTTCTTCGCTTTAGGCCTTGACAAACTGGAAGTAATAGGCAATGTTGTTCTGGTTTGCCTGGATAGAAGTCTCTGAGCAGGCGAGCCAAGTATATCGTCACGGGGTATGTTTCTGAGATTGAGTACATTCAAAAAGACATCGGTATTATCATGCTTTGACCTCTCAAGTAATTGCACTCTGGTACTGCACGTTCAGCTAGTCCATTCAACTGTGGATATTCTGGACTACTAGTAACATGTACAAAGTCTCATTCTTTTGCAAATTTCTGAAACAACTGACTAGTAAATTGAGTACAATTGTCAAAAACAACTTTGTGTGGACTACCATGGACTGAGAAATGATGTTTCAACTTGGTGATAACAGCAGTGAACATTGGGTTAGGTAGTAAATCAATCTCAAACCAGTTTGAATAAGAGTCTACCAACACAAAGTAATCCTGATTGTTTCACTCGAATATTATAAGTGGCTACTGTTGACCAAGGTAGTTCAGGAACTTGACTTAGCTGAAGTGGTTCTTTTTGCAAATGTGGTTTAGTACTATTGCATACTGAACAAGAAGACAGTACTTTATCAATGTCTTTTACTAGAAGGCCAACATACTAGTTCTCTCGCCCTTCTTTTGGTAGATTCGGAACCTGTGTGACCGCAATGCAAAATCTGGAAATATTCATGTTGGAAAGAAGCAGGGACAACAATTTTAGGACCTTTGAAAATAATGCCATCTTCCATCAACATCTCATCTCTGTAAGGAAAATAAGTTTGCACCTCAGGTAGAACATTAGATTGCTTTGTTGGCCATCCAGCATTAATGTAGTGGTTGAGCTTTTGCAAATCTGGATCAGTCTTTGTATGATCTCTCAGCTCATCAAGTCTTGTGGTAGAAGAATTACTCACTTCCATGACGTCAAAGTTAAAATTCTCTGCATGAAGCTGTTTTGTTGTATTTCTGGGTGATTTGGATAGGGTATCAGCCAGATAAGGAAGTTTTCCTTTTGTATAGACCATTTTGAAGTTGTACTTTTGCAATTTGAGCATCATTCTTTGTAATCTCACTGGAGCTGAATGCATAGGCTTCTTTAGAATAGTAACTAGAGGTTGGTGATCAGTTTCAATCTGAATAGCTCAACCACAGATATAATCATGAAACTTTGAACATGCAAATACAATTGCCAAAAAGTTCTTTCTGAATTGGAGCATATTGCATTTCAGTTTGGTTAAGAGTTCTAGATGCAAAGGCTGCTGCTCTGCCTTCTTGAAGAATAACCGTACTAAGACCAAGTTTTGAGGCATCACAGAAAGAGTTGCTGGTTTATTGACATCATAGTATCTTAATGTAGGTGAGGGTGGCAATTTTCTGCTTAAGGTCTTCAAATGCTGTCTAGTACTGTTCCAACCAAGACCATATAACATTTTTGTGCATCAGCTCTCTCAAAGGAGCTGACAACTCACTTAAGTCTGGTATAAACTTGCCTAAATAGTTGACCATATCAAGAAAATGTTGTAGAGCCTGAACGTTATCTGGTGCTGGCATCTCAAGAATGGCTGCTTGCTTGGACAGGTCTAGTCACAAGCCAGTGCTAGTAAGTAAATGACCTACATATGCAACTTCTGGTAGTCTGAATTTGCACTTTAGAGGATTGAGCTTCAGATTCACTTCATATGTTCTGTCTAGAACTTTAAGGTTTTTATCATGCTCTGCTTCACCATTGCCTCCAGCCAACAAATCATCTACTATTATGGCACAAGAATAACCTGAAAAAATTAGCTCCATTGCATGCTGAAAGACTTCACTTGCAGAATTTATTCCAAATGGCATCCTGAGGAATATGTATCTGCCAAATGGGGTACTGAAAGTAGTCAGTAATGAGGATTTGTGATCAAGCATCACTTGCCAAAATTAACTTTTTGCATTTAAGGCAGAAAAAACACTGGCATTTGGTGTTATGGCTGCGACTTCCTCGACTGTACACATTGGATGATCTTGTCTCTCTAATAGGTGTGTACTAGGCTAATGGCCCTGGAGCCTTTACAAGCCTAGTCCATAGGATTACCCTGGCATAGTGCCACCCGACCTTACTTCCTAGTGCCTCTGTCGAGTAGAGCCACTGGAGTGATCCCCGGGGTGAATTTTCTATTTCCCATCCACTCATCAAGTTTTCTCTTGAAGAGGGCCAGTGAGGTGCTCTGCTTGACATGTATGGGAAGTCTATTCCATAGCATGGGCAGTCTCCGGGTTATGAATTTGTCCCTCCAGCATGTTCTGTTGATTGTGGTAATGAGGTTGAAGTCTCTGGAGCGTGTGGTGTGGAGGGATTGGGATTTCTTTAGATGTAGCATTTCTAACAGAGTTGGGTCAGACATGGCTTTGTATGTCAAGCAGAGATGGTCTGTAAGTAGGTGATATGAGACAGGGAATAGTTGGAGTTTTTTGAGTCTGTCCATATAGGACAAGTGTTTAAGGCCTAGGGTCCTCCTTGTGAGGTACTTTTGCAGCCTCTCCAGTTGTTGCAGGTGTCTAGTGAGGTACATGCCAAATGGGGCATTGTACTCGATGATTGGCTTAATGAGGGAAGAGTAGAGGGAGACAATGACTTCTTTCTTCCTGGATGTAAAACCCTTAGTAATGAGATGTGCCACATAGAAGGACTTTCTGACCACAGTGGCAGTGTGGTGGTCAAAAGAGAGGTTGCTGTCGGCCTGTGTTCCCAGATCTGGTATAATGCCTTCTGTGTTCAGTGGACTACCATCAATGTGGTAATTCAAGGGAACCAGGTTTTTCTCAAGGGGGATGATGACACATATTTTGGCATTGAGCTTAAGGCCATGGTTCTGACACCAGTCATTGGTGTCATTGAGGCCTTTCTGTAGGGTGCCAACATCACCTGGGGAGTTAAAAATAGCTCCCAACTTGCAGTCATTGACACACTTTGTCAGCCAGAGTCCCTTTGTGTTGTTCTGGACTTCAGAGAAGTAGATACCAAACAGGAGAGGACCCAGAACCAAACCCTGTGGGACTCCACTCGTGACTGGTTGGCAGTCTGACTTGGAGTCAGCTTTCACACTGTGGGTTCTATCTGTGAGCCAGTTTGCAACCCACCTAGTGACATAGGGGTTGATGCCTGGCTTAGTGAGTTTTTCTATGATTCCTGAGTGGGGAATGGTATAAAAGGCCTTGGCCAGATCAAGGTAGGCTGTATGAACCACCTTGCCTTCATCCACAGCTCTGGTGACTGACTCAAAGAAGTTGACCAAGTTGAGGAGGCATGATCTAGCCTTCACAAAACCAAACTGTGTAGGAACCAGAGTTTGGAGATTCCCTATATCCTTGTTTACTAGGTCCATGATGATGCATTCCATAGCTTTGCATATCAGACTCGTCAGGCTAATTGGGCGATAATTCCCAGGGGTGTGTAGTCGCTCCTCCTTTGTGGAGAGGGATGTCTGTCTGCAGTGCGCCATTCAGCAGGGACAAAGCCTGAAGTGAGGCTGTGATTGAACAGGGCACACAGGTGAGGTGCCAGTTCACTCTGTAGTTCATGTAGAACACAGCCAGGATATTGTCAGGTCCCATAGAAGCTGTATTCTTGCCCTTGGACAGTGCTGTTTTAACCTATGCAGTAGTAATACTGGGTGCCTGGCAATCTACTGGTATTGTGATTGGTCCTTTGGGGGGGGAGAGGATTAAAGTTAGCACTGAATCGGCCGGCCCACATATTGGCAATATCTGTTGGCTCGGTATAGAAGGTACCATTGTGCAGTAGCTCAGAACAAATCTGGGTATTGCCGTGGAGATTCTTTACATAACTATAGAAGGCCTTGTGGTTGTCTTTACTATCTGCTGCAATTCTGTTTTTATAGCTAGCTTTAGAGGATTTGATGGGGGATCTCAACCTTTTGCTGAGGCTGATAAGGGAGTTTTTCCAGTCTTGGAACTTCGCCCTATTCCACATCAGTTTCCTCCTCTTGTTGTAGAGTTTGTTTATGGCAGAGGACCACCAGATTTGGCTTCCTTTTTTTTTCAGGTGAGTGTCTTAATTCTATTGGGTATGACTATATCCATCCATTTGTGTATGTGTTCGTACAGTGCATTGGTGTATGATTCAGCAGTCATGCAACTATTCTCCATTTGCATGGGTGCCGTAAAGTCATCCACCTCTGTTTTTAGGCACCCAAAGTTAGCTTTGGAGAAGTTTTTCATGGTGGTTAACTTTGTGGGGGGGAGGGGGTTGGATTTCCAAGGTGATTAGTTTGTGGTTGGATCTAACCAGGGAGGAGTTGACTATTGGTGTAGAGCAACGGTCGCCCATGTTAGTAATGACCAGGTCAAGGTTGTTGCTACCTCTAGTGGGGGTAAGAATGAGCTGGTCCAGAGCATTAGAATTAATGAATTCCAGAAAGCATTGGGCAAGTGTATTGGTACATGAGTAGTTTTCCCAGTTAATGGAGGGGTAGTCAAAGTCGCCTAGTATGATCATGTTTGGTTGGACCCTAATATTCTCCATTATGCTTAGGAACATGGAGTGTGAGTCTTACGACATGACTGGGGACCTGTAGCAGGCTACGACCTGAACCGTTGTCTTACCCAGTGTTAGCTGCACCTGAAGTATTTCAGATGCATTATGTTGGGCTATTATTATTATTATTATTATTATTATTATTAATAATAATAATATTATTATTATCATTATTATTAGTCTGGAGGTGTGCACATCCTTTATGAATATGGAAACACCACCGCCTTTGGAGCTTCGGTCCAAGTTCTGGGGCCGAAAGTTATGGAATGAGTTATAGCTTGGTAGTGCAGGGGTGCTTTCTACTGCTTTGAACCGAGTCTCTGTTACAGCACAAGTGTCAATGTTCTCCATTTTAAGGAGTGCTTTGAGCGAGTGCATTTTGAGATTTAGACTTCTAGCATTGAGCAGCATGACTCTCAGATTGCATTTGTTTGTAGCTGTTATGGTGGTAATTTGGTCTTTGGAATGCCGCCTACAGCCTAAAAAAGGCACTATAGGAGTGGCAAGAGCCTTGGCCAGTATCCGGAAGCCCAGGCATGACAGATGCAGGCCATCTCTGGCAAAACATCAACATTTGTAAATC
The DNA here is from genome assembly GCF_019279795.1 of Protopterus annectens. Classification (NCBI taxonomy): domain Eukaryota; kingdom Metazoa; phylum Chordata; order Ceratodontiformes; family Protopteridae; genus Protopterus; species Protopterus annectens. The sequence goes on from NC_056743.1 coordinate 741,745,827, forward strand.
ATGTCATCCCAGGCAGACAGATACTGGATCCCCTTAGGATGACACCAGAAACTTAGCCAGTTGTTGAAACCAATCATTTTCTGCTTTTAATGTGGTATCATTCTGGGTGATGGTAGGATGCTGCTCAGGGTTAGGGTCATACCCGCCTGGGCTACATAATCCAAGAGCTTCTCCATGTCTCTTCATGTAGTCCAGGGAGGTACGTCTCTGGTCATTCACACTCACATGTACAATGACAGAGTCATATTTGTACCTGTTGTTGAGGGACCTGAGTGCATGCGTTACGTGGTGGAGCCTTGCACCTGACAGGCAGCTGACTGTTATTTTCTGAACCTAGTGAGTGGGACATCAATGTGCCTCATTATTGAGTCACCTATGACTAGAGTGTTGGTCATGCTGTTTTGCCTAAGGGGCCTTGGTTGAGTGGCACACTATTTAGGAGCGTTGTCTCATCTTTAGTGTTGTGTTGTGGTGGTCGGGTACATTTCTGCCATGGAGGTCTCTGCTGTTTGTGTAGATTTTTATTGAGAGCCTCCATGAAGGTGGGTGTGTGGTTTGTGTATTTATGTGAAGGCAGTGCTGTGTGTTCTGGAGGGCTTTGTGTTCCATGTGGTGTGGTACAAGTGTTGACCTTCTTCTCTTGACCAGCTATTCCGGTCTTGGCTGGAGAGTGAGTGGCTTCCAATTTGGATATATAAGTGCATCTCTCACAAGTCTGAGTGTTGGGAGGTAAGAGGAGAGGGTTGTCAGTGTACATGAGGCAGTTGCTACATTGCCTCAGGATGCCCAAGTTCACCAGGTTAATAGGAGAAAGTACAGGGAACTGACCTTTAGACATGCCTAGAGGGGTGGGCATTTATAAATATGGAGCTGTTTCCTTGCAGAACGTTTAGTGCTGGTAGCACTTTTGTGTGCTACAATAATTGCTACAAGAAGTCTGGTAAAATGCTAAACTAATCCGCTAGTAAAAGTGCAGGAGAGGAGAGAACTGGCAGATCTAAGGGAAAAATTGAAGAGCAGACTTTGGCACTGCTCAGAAGCTTACAGACAGTCCTGGATACAGCAAATCTGTTTCTGGACTAGATTAGTTACTGGAAAGGTGGGAAACAAGCACAGATGTGGATTTTTAATCCAGAAAGTTGAAAGAGATGGAAAAAACTGCCCAAACGGCCAATAAGCAACTATTTCTGGGCCAGAAACCACTCCTCCTGTGGTAGATAGGCTAACTAGTGCTTACCACTCCCACTGATAAGCTATGAGGTTTCCCTTCAACACAGAAAGGCTTGGGGAGCGCAGAAGCTTATAAACAGTCCTGGATATAGCAAATCTGTACCTGGACTAGACTAGTTACAGGAAAGGCAGGAAACAAGCACAAACCTGGGCTTTTAAACCAGAAAAATGAAAGAGATTGAAAAACTGCCCAAACGGCCAATAATCTACAATTTCTGGGCCAGAAACCACTCCTCTTGTGGTAGATAGGCTACCTAGTGCTTACCACTCTGCTCAAATCTCTTGGGTCAATACATATTCTGATATCGTTTGAGCCGTTTTTGTGGGCTGCTACCAAGGAAGACACCCATTCAGTCAGTTCTGTAACTGGACAGATTACACCTTGCTGCACCATTTTATCCAGCTGAGCTTTAACTTTATTCTGCATAGCTATCGGAACTTTTCTTGCTGGTCTGACCTCTGGGTCTAACTTCATAAAATTCACAACTGGAAGTTTGCCTAACTTGTCATCGAAAACATCAGCATACTCTGAGAAAATAGCTTCAGTAAAATTGGAACTAGGATATGTGCTTATATGATGAACTTCTTTGGTGAAAGAAAGTAAATTCATTCTCAAACTCTCTCTCAGACCCAATGACTGCACAGGTCTTTGGATTATACAAAATAACAAGGTGTAATAGTTCCTAACCAAATAACATGAAAGCACTACTGAGCCTTCGGTTTGAATTTCTTCACCTCCATAAGCAACAAGTTTCACACAACTAGCCACACTGAGTTGTTCATTAGCTCTCGCCTTAGCAAACGTGTCTGCTGAGATAGCATTACACTTTGAGCCAATGTTTGCTTTAAGCTCGGTGGTTTTGCCATTGATCTGGACAGTACAAAACACTTCATTCATTGCCAACAAATTTACTGCATCAGCCTTTTCACCAGTTACTGATACAACTGTGTGAGGTTTACAAAACATTTGAAAATGGTTCCATTTTTTACACTTGTGGCATTGTTGGCCAAATGCTAAGCATTTTTTCTCCTTTAGACTCGTGATTTAGCACCACAATTGCGACAGTTAACAATAAAGCTGGATTTGAGTTTTGATGACTCAACCTTGTACTGCACTGAGCATGTCCTTTTCTTAGAACTTGTTGGGAAAACTATGGGTTTTACCTGGAGAGCCTGCAGGGGTGGCAGGTTCCATGTGCTTAGGCCTGCTTCTGCTAGCCACATGTTGCATGTTGTCTGCATTTGCTCTGGAGCGTATTGAAACCATGCTCTTATCGCTTGCAGGCATACTTCTGTGCCTTTCCATAACTTCATGGATTTGACATATCTCAATAGCTTTGCTCAGCATTAAATCACTGTCATGAATGTAAAATCTTTCTCACTGCAGCACTGTTAAAGAACGGGCTTGTGTGTGGTATTATCAACTCATCTTTTAAGTCACCAAACAAACATGTTTTAGCTCTGTTTCTTGGGTCAGTTATATAAGCTGCAAAAGTTTCCCCTGGTTTTTAATCTCTTGTGTAAAACAAATGCGTCTCTAATGTAATATTTGTCTGGGGGCTACATATTTCCCTGAACTTGCACTTCTAATACTCTGGGTCTTTCCTTGATTCAGCCTGTACAACAGTATGACTTTTTTCACCTTCTCTCTCGTATACTGCTGGTGTATACAGAAATGAATGCTCTCTTTGAATGGCCTCTGACCCAGCTAGGTTAGCAAAATGTAATTTCCTGGTGCATGCATCTTTATCAGAATAAGCTGCCTGTATAAAAATATAGTACTCCTGCTCAAACACTCCAATTCTCTGCAACATTCTGATCAAACAGCAGTGGTGATGGTTTTCAAAATCAGTTTACCATATCAACACATACCAGTGAAGGCTTTTGCAAGTATGCGTGAATACACACGCACACACATATACATATTCCAGAAATTTATGCCAGTATTTGTAAATATGCTCAATAGCACAGCAAGCCTCTAAATAACTGAACTTTTAGAAATAAGGCTCTCGGGCACTGTAATAGGTTCATAGGTTTATACTAGGCTATCTGCCCTAAGGCATTTATAAGCCTAGCCCAAAGTTTTGTGGCTTACGCCACCCCTTATATAAAAAAATACTGTACCCATTAGTTTGTTGTGCCTCTGTCCAGCAGTGACACAGAGATGATTCCTGGGGTAAACCTACGATCTCCCATCCACAGGTCAAGATTTCTCTTGAACAGAGCCAGCGAGGTGCTCTGCCTCACATGGACCGGGATTTTATTCCACAGCATAGGGAGTCTCTGAGTGATAAATCTATCCCTCCAGCATGTCCTATTTATATCTATTTATATCCGTGCTAAGGTTTAAGTCGCTTGCTCTAGTGGTTTTGGTGGATTTGGAATTTTGAGGTGGAGCATGTCCATTAATTCCGGGTTGGACATGGCCTTGTATGTCAGGCACATGTCACCTCTGAGCAGACGGTATGCGACTGAATAGAGCTGGAGTTTCTTCAATCTGGCAGCATATGACAGATTTTGGAGTCCCTTTATCCTTTTGGTGAGGAACTTTTGGGGTCTCTCCAATTGCTGCAGATGTCGGGTGAGATACATCCTGAATGGGGCATTGTACTCGATCATTGGTCTGATAAGTGAACAGTACAGGGGAACAATGACCTCACTAGATCTGGATGTGAATCCCTTCATGATCAGGTGGGCAATGTAGAAGGTCTTTCTAACCACTTTAGCAATGTGAATGTCAAAAGAAAGGCCACTGTCAACCTGGGTCCCCAGGTCCCTGATAACCTCTTCTGTGCTTAGTGGATTGCCACCTATATGGTAGCTTGGGGTTACCTTGTTTTTCCCGAAGGGTATGACTATACATTTTTTGACGTTTAACTTCAGGCCATGGCTCTGGCACCAGCTATCTGTTTCCGTGAGTCCCTTCTGAAAGATATCCGTGTCCGATGCACTTTCCACTATGGCGCCCAGTTTACAGTCGTCTGCAAACTTTGTCAGCCAAAGTCCTCCCATGTTGGCCTGTACTTCTGAGAAGTAGATGCCGAACAATAGGGGGCCAAGGACTGAGCCCTGTGGGACACCACTTGTGACCGGCTTGGAGTCTGACATAGCGCCAGCAACTCTAACCCTGTGGGTTCTGTCCTTAAGCCAGTTTGCAACCCATCTTGTGACACATGGGTTTACATTTAAGCTGGTATGTTTTTCTACAATACCCGAGTGGGGTATTGTGTCGAAAGCCTTTGCAAGGTCAAGGTAGGCTGTATGGACTGCCTTTCCCTCATCAATGGCCTTGGTGACTGTTTCGAAGAAGTCGACCAAGTTCAAAAGGCATGATCTGCCCTTGAAGCCAAACTGGGTCGGGTCCAATGTCTGCAAGTCCCCTATATCTTTGTTTATGAGCTCCATTATGATCCTCTCCATAGCTTTGCAGACTAGACTTGTTAAGCTTATGGGGCGGTAATTACCAGGGTCCGTAGAGGCACCGCCTTTGTGGAGTGGGACCACAGTTGCCATAACGCCACTCCTTGGGCACGTATCCTGCGGTAAGGCTGAGATTAAACAGCTGCCTTATGTGCGGGTTTAATTCCTCATTTAGCTCATGTAGCACACAGCCGGGGACACCATCCGGTCCCATTGATGCTGTGTTTTTAGCTTTAGAGAGCAGCTTTCACCTGCGCATTTGAGATGTCTGGGAGGCTACAATCCGCTGGGATAGTTATCTCTCCTTTAGAGGGGAGAGGGCGGTGAAGTTTGCACTGAACCTGTCTGCCAGTATGTTGGCAATGTCTGTGGGTTCAGTGATTTTTGTATCATTTTGGACTAATTCTGAGCATATCTGGGAGTTTCCACCCAGGTTCCTAACATAGCTGAAAAAGGCCTTATGATTGTCCTTTGAATCCATGGCAATTTTTCTCTCAAAATTGGCCTTAGTTGATTTTATGAGTGCTCGTATTTTTTTACTAATAATGATCAGGGGTGACTTCCCTTTTATGGATTTGTTCTATCATGTAATAGCTTTCTCCTCTTATTGTAAAGTTTGTTAATGGTTGGGGTCCACCAGACAGGACGTTTGCCCTTTGTGGAAAGAGTCTTGGTTTTATTTGCGATTGCCTGATCCATGCAGTCCTGGAGGTGTTCATAGAAGGCATTTGTAAGGGCTTCTGCAGCTTGGGTTGTGGTTTCCACTGGCTCAGGGGCCTTGAAGGATACCACACCAGTCTTGAGTAGTGTGAAGTTTGCTTTAGAGAAGTTCTTCACTGTGGTCTTTTTTGTTTGGGGTGTGGGCGGGATGTGGATTTCCAGTGAGATTAGTTTATGATCAGATCTCACCAATGAGGGATATACTTCCGGTGTGGAGCATTTTTCCCCATGTTTGTGATAATGATACCTAGTATATTTTCTCCTCTCATGGGAACAGTGACTAGCTGTTCCATGGCATTTGAATTTATGAACTCCAGGAACCATTGGGCTAGAAAGTTAGGGCTTGAGTAATGTTCCCAGTCAATATTCGGGTAGTTGAAGTCACCCAATATGATGGTGTTTGGAGATACATTTATACCCTCCAGTGTCTTCAGGAAGGCTGTGTGGGGTTCCTGAGTTTGAGAGGGTGGCCTGTAGCATGCTACAATTTGTAGAGCAGTTTTGCCTATGGTTAGTTGCACCTGGATGGTTTCCGAAGCTTCGTGTGTTGCCACCAACCTGGAGGTGTGGGTATCCTTTATGAATATCGATACACCCCCTCCTTTTGTGGTGTGGTCCGGGTTTTGGGGCCGGAACGCATGATGTGAGGTAAAACCTAATAGTGCCGGGATGCTCTCAGGAGCCTTGAACCAGGTTTCAGTTACAGCACAGACATCGATGTTCTCCATACTGAGAAGGGCCTCGAGTGCGTGCATTTTGAGATTTAGACTTCTGGCATTGAGCAGCATTACCCTCAGTTTCTTCCCATTTTTGTTTTCTAGGGTGGTAGGTTTAGAATTTGAGCCTTGCCTAAAAAAGGCACTATGGGGGTGGCAAGAGCCTTAGCCAATATCCGGAATCCCAGGGTGACAGGTGCAAGCCGTCCCTCATGAAGCAGCGTGGCTTGTCAAGCATGTCATCCCAGGCAGACAGACACTGGATCCCCTTTGAATGACACCAGACATTAAGCCAATTGTTAAAGCTGATCATCTTGTCTCTATATTGTGGCATCATTCTGGGTGAAGGAAGGATACTGCTCAGGGTCAGGGTCATACCTGCCTGGGCTACATAATCAGAGAGCTCCTCTATGTCTCTTTTCATGTAGTCCAGGGAGGTACATCTCAGGTCATTCACAACAGCATGGACAATGACTGTGTCATATTTGTACTTGCCGTGGAGTGACCCGAGTGCTTGTGTTATGTGGTGGATTCTAGCGCCCGATAGGCAGCTTACTGTGACCCTCTCCTTGTTCAGCCTGGTGAGTGGGACGTCAGTGTGTCTGACTATGGAGTCACCTATGACAAGTATGTTTGGTGTAGTATTTGGCCTTAAGGGCTGTGACTGCTTTGCACACTGATTTTGTGGTTTATGTGTTGCTTGTGGGGTGTCTTGAGGTAGCAGTTGTTTGGGTGTCTGCTTTGGAGGCCTCTGCTGTTTAGGTAAATTTTTACTCAGAGCCTCCGAGTATGTCTTTGTGTGTTTGTGTTTGATTCAGTGGTGTGGTAGCATTATGTGAGGCTGGTTTTGTGGTGTGTGTAGTTGCCTTCTCCTCCTGTCTGGTTTTGCCAGTCCTGAGTTGAGAGAGCTCAGCCTCCAGTTTGGCTAAATAGCTGCATCTCTCGCAAGTATTTGTGTTATGTGGGAGGAGGAGAGGGTTGTCTGTGTACATGAGGCAGTTATAACATTGCCTCAAGATTCCCAGATTCACCAGCTGGACCGGAGAGGAGATTGACAACTGACCTTTGGACATGCTAGAATAATATTGGGAATTCCTTAATAATTGAAAACAAGGGCCAGTGGGGAGTGAGGTAGTAATGCTCTTGAAATCACTGTACTGTAAGAAATCACCTCTTATCAATGTAAGAAACATTTCAGAATAACTGCACTGTGTGAATAAACTGGGCAGAAAAAGCTCAGAGTAGGAAACATTTCAAAGTAACTGTACTTTGCAAATAACCAGTACACAGCACACTGAAACCTGGCCAAAATGGCAGTACTTTGCTAAATAACTCTTTACAGAACAAGAAACACTCTGTAATGGTGGCACTTTGCGAACAGACATACCCAGCACAAGAAACATTTTGAAATGGCTGTATTTTGACTGTACCCCATAAAATAGTTGCACTTTGCACACAAACTCTTCAGAATAAATGCACAGTAATAAAACAAACTATAGGCACTTTTACACACTGCATAACTGTAATTATGCTGTTCAGGGCTTCAATTAATGTGAAATAGAATATGCCAAAACACAGCACTTTGCTAAAAAACATGCAGTCGCTTTGCCTTATTTATGCTTAATGTGCCTTTTTTTGCCCTTAATATATTATTTTTTCTCATTTAATCTTTTTCCATGTTCATTATCATTTTCTTGTGGTCATTTTACTGTAAACATAGCCGTTATGCTTTAAACATGCTTGTTTTGCAATTCCGATCTATATGCTCTTCTGATAATCGTTTTATCAAATATCTTAATTTTAAATATTTTGTTTAATTAATGAACCTTTTGTGCCTCCTGCTTGTTTAATAATCCAGTTTGTGCCCTTGTAATGCTCTGTTTTATCTTTTTTATATAAAATAAATAATTTGTGCAAGTTCTCATTACCTTTGGTTTGTTTCTGACCTGTTTTGTGTTTGGTTCACTTAGTTTACCTTCACTGTTAACTTTGCACCTTGTAACTCTGAAAAGCATTCTCTGGAATCCCAGTTCTGACACCATGTTGATTGTCCAGTCAGGGTAAAATAGATGAGACTTTGTGGGTTCTCTTCAAACAGTTTTATTATGTACGAACACATCAGGTTTGAGGCGTAATGGCTTTAACTTAGATAAACTAGCTATTACACTCATACATGCTCACCCTCTGGATGCACACTCAAAATGCACTGAAGCTAGCACATGCTTGCTATTTATATGCACGTGACCATCTTGAAACACTTCTTAAAGGTACTTACACACACACACACACACACACACACACACACACACACACACTATTCGACAGGCTGTGCAGCAAAGCCACTTGGCTTGGGTTCCAAAGTGTGTTATGTAGGAGGAGGACAGACCAGAAATGGTGTGGGAATTGTGTTTAGGGAGAGGTTACAGATGACAGTGTGGGATGTCATCAGAATTATTGAAAGACTCCTGGAAATCAGGTTCCAGTGTAATGATAGGGCAGTATTCATAACCTCAGCCTATGCCTCACAGTAGGGTTGTCATAATGAGGAAAAGAGTGCGTTCAGACAGCAGTTGTAGGACCCACTAGATAAAAGAGGACAGCATGAGCTTGTGTTGATAATAAGGGACCCAAATGCACATACTAGGACTGAGAGAACAGGATATGGGAATTGCCTGGCCTACATGGATGGGGCAGTAGGAATAAAAGAGAGTCCTCTGTCTAGCAAATGGCTTGATTGTGGCCAACATGTGCTTCAGCAAGAGAGGCAGTCACAAGATCACGTACAAGAGTGGCTAACACGCAACTTGAGTAGACTTCCTCCTAGTAAGGAAAGGGCACTGGGGTAGAATCAACAATTACAGAATCATCCTCAGTGAAAGTCAGCCCACATCATAAACCACTGGTTGCCACAATCAGCTGCAAGCAGTGGTCAGAGAAGGCTGTAAGGTAAACAGAGACTAGGCTGAATACCTGGAGGTTAACTGGAGAGAAAGCACAGGAGTTCAAGGAATTACTTAAGGCTGTTGCAACTTAGAAAGAAGAGGAAATAAGTGGGGTTGAAGAAGAATGTCAGTGTATGTATGAGGACTATAGAACAGATATGCAGCTAAACTAGGTATGGTAATAAGATACATAAAGAAAGCTGCTGGTGGAATGCAGAAGTCCAGAAAGTCATCAAAAGAAAGGAGTGCAGGAAAAAGTGGGACCTAGAAAAGACAGACCAGACTAAGAAGGAATACTGGTTGGCTAACAAAGAGGCTAAGAGAGGAGTTGCAATAGCAAAGTGCAGGGCATCAGAGGCACACCTTCTGAAAAGTGACCCCATATATGTCGCAAAGAAATACTATCAGGCTGCAAGGCAATGACAGAAAGATAAAGAATATAGTCAGTCACCCTTCATAAAGGATGCCAGGATTAACATGCTCACCAGTCCACAGGACATCAAAGACAGATGGAATGAATACTTTCAGCAGCTTCAGAATAACGAAAATTCCAAAGAAGCTGTACTGCTCTAGACACAGCCTACCATGAAAGAAGAGGAGCAGCCCACTGTAGAAGTAAGACTAGCACGAAGGAAAATGAAGTCAGGGAAAGCCGCAGGCTCAGATGAGGTCACAGCAGATATGATTAACATATTGGGTAAAATAGGGAGGAAATTGCTCCTGAGGGCATGCATAGTAGTATAGAGAGAAAAGTGTATCCTAAATGACTGGAGAATAAGCATACTAGTGCCAGTTTACAAGGACAAAGGGAGCATCAACAACTATGGGCAGTACAGAAGTACTGAACTCCTGTGGCAGTGCATGAAAGTTTGGGAGAGAGTGATTTATAAATGAATATGCATAGCAGTAGAAGGCAAGATGGGAGATAAGCAGTTCAGATTCAGATTAGGATGCAGCACAACCAAACTGATGTGTGTAGTGAGACATATAATTGAGAAGACAGTCGAGATGAGGAAAGATTCCAACTGGGCATTCCTAGACATGGTGATAGCATATGACAAGGTCCCAGGAAAGCTGATTTGGGCAGTCCTGCAGTGGTTTGGAATCTCAGAAAAATTGGAAGAATTAGTACAGGCTATGTACAAGGACATAATGACTCAAGCAGCCAGAGTATTCCGTCTCTCAGAGGGCTCCTATTGGGACATGGTGTAAATCAAGGTTCTACTCAGAGGGCTCCTATTGGGACATGGTGTAAATCAAGGTTCTACTCAGAGGGCTCCTATTGGGACATGGTGTAAATCAAGGTTCTACTCAGAGGGCTCCTATTGGGACATGGTGTAAATCAAGGTTCTACTCAGAGGGCTCCTATTGGGACATGGTGTAAATCAAGGTTCTACTCAGAGGGCTCCTATTGGGACATGGTGTAAATCAAGGTTCTACTCTGAGCCCACTGCTGCTCCTACTGGTAATGGCATACATTAACAAACAGTTTGGAGGGGACATATCAACAAAGTTGCTGCTTATAGATGATGTGTTATTACAGGCAGAGTCTTAGCAAGTACTTTTAGCAAAGGATAGGGGAATAGAATGTAAAACTGAAGGCACATGGGATAAAACTGAGTAAAGATGAGGCAGTTGTATTGGCATCTAATGAGGGAAATCAGAAGCTGAGAGTAGAGATCAAAGGGAAAATAGAACAGATTAACAGCTTCAACTATCTGCGAGGGGTGGTTGAGGTGAAGGAAAGTCTGAATGAGGCGATCAGAGCTAGAATCAGAGGAGCTATAGCTTACTGACATAAAGTGTCAGGGGTAGTATATGCCAGAAGAATGCCTAAGAAGCTGAAAAGTAAGGTGTACAAAACAGTGGTGTGACGAGTACTACTGTATGGTACAGAAACCTCTCTGCAGTAAAGGCAGAGCAGATAAGGAAGGTTGAGGTGATGGAAATGAAGTGCCTGGGAAGGGTGGTAGGATGTACATTGTGAGACAGACAAAGAAATGAGGACTTCAGAGCAGAAGCCCAAGAGTGCCTGTTGCAGAGAAGGTCAAAGAGAACATATTATGGTGGTTTGAGCACATGTGCAGGAAAGCAGAAGACAATCTGGTGAAGAAGATTTGGGATAGACAGAAAGAAGGAATGAAGAAATGAGGGCATACAACAAAGAGATAGAAAACAAAAGCTGGAAGGGAGCAGCACACCAGGATGTCAGTCCAGAAAACTCTTTTATTCCAAGAAATCTGATTTAGCGCTTTCATTAGCTTGTAACTTAAGACGTCATCAGGCTCATTTAACAGTCATAAAACAACAGTTTAAAAACCCCTCTCGGCAAGTCACGTGACATGCCCTAACCAATAACAAAATAATACAAAGTTATTTATTTATTTATTTATTGACATTTGTTAACTGGGAAAGTCCACTGGGCTTGAGACCCATTTTCAGTGGAGGCCCAGAGAGAAAAGCTCCAAGTTACATGAAAATCATTACATGAATTTGTAAGGAAACAATAGCCAATAAAGCAAGTGAAATAATACAGAAATCTAAACAGCACATATGTTGTAAAAAGGCACAATACAGTAACAATGGAACATTAACAGGCAGAAAAATTATCCAGTTAGAAATATTTAACAATACAGCTAATTTTTTGATGGGGGGTGTAGGAAAAGGTAAGTGTAGTGGATAGGTAGAATTAGAAAGTTAAACTTAAAGGTAGGATACATATAGTTGGAATCTTATAGCTTGGTGGTGGGAATATGCAGATTATAGGTGGCATGTATTTAATGGTGGTATTAAACGTAGAAAATGACAGAGAAGAGAAGAGAAAATGTGTTAAGATAGTTGTATAGATGTGTGGACTGGGATACTAAAGATTAGGGATAACTCATGGGGCAACAGTATAACATGTACATAAGTATATTTGCTATGTGAAAGTTTTGCTAGATTAAGGAGGCTCTAGATGTATGTTGCCTGTGCAGCTGGGGTTATCAGTGAGATGTTGTTTTAGTTTTCTTTTAAAGGAGATTATGTTGTCTAATTATCTAACAGATGATGGGAGGGCGTTCCACAGCATAGTTATGGAAATGGGAATAGAGGCAGCTACCTGCTCTTTTGCTAGGTTTTGATACTTTAAGTAGGTGTTTGTTGTTTGAGCATAGATTTTTGGATGGGACAAGGTTCAATGATATTTTTCAGGGAAGGGCAACACTTGGATTTATAAATGAGTTTATGGGCAAAGGTATGTTGTGTGTAATGTAGGTAATGTGCAAATTCTAGCCAGTTTAGTTCTCTAGTGGCCTGGCAATGGTGGGTGGTGCGATTTGGCTGTGCTGATACAAATTTTGCAATCTTAATAATAACAGGACTGCAGTTTGTGTTGCAAAGAGTTGTGGAGATTGGTGAAGATAAGAGACCCACGTAGTAAGGTTGGAAAGAGAAAACTTTTTAAAAGTATTATTCAGATGGATTTGTCTAAGTATTGTTTGTTTCTGTAAAGTTTGCCTAATTTGAAGCGAGTCTTTTTTTATTGCATTATTAATATGCAAGTCAAAGCTAAGTTTGCTGTCAATAGTAATTCCTAGCAGTTTGGCTTGCTTTACTAACTCTATTTGGGTTTTGTTTATTGAGAATATAGTAAGTCTGTGGGAACAGGTTTAGATGCAAAGATGAGTAGTTTAGATTTATTAGGGTTAAGTAATAGTTGTGATTGGTTTAGCCAGAACTCTATGTATGTGCGGGCCTTTTGTGTTAACTTTTGGAAGTCAGTGAAGTTAGTGGAGGTACAAGATTATGGCTGAATCATCTGCATATTGTATGGTAGCACAGTCAGGGGGAACTTTATGTAGGTCATTTATAAAAATGTTGAATAGAAGGGCTCCTAAAACTGACCCCTGGGCACTCCTGTGTTATTTGGGAGAAAGCTAGAGAGGTTATTCTGCCATTTTATGGATTGCTGCCTGTTTTCCAAGTAACTAGCGAACCAGGTTAGGGTGATATCAGAGCATCCTAGTGTAGTTGCTGGATAAGTTTAATATGGGAGACTGTCAAATGCTTTTGAGAGATCAAGTAACAGGACTGATATAAGTAGATTACTATCTAGGGAATTCTAAATGAAATTTGTGAAGGAGACTAGGGCAGTAATGGTACTGTGGGATGGTTGAAAACCATGTTGTGAAGGGGATAGTAGGTTGTTGCTGGTTAGATGTTCAACCAGTTGTTTGTGGATGCATTTTTCCATTATTTTAGATAGGGGGACAGTTCGGAAATGGGTCTAAAATTATATAGGTCATGAGGATTCCCACCATATGAAGTGGGGTGATTATTGATTTTTTTTCCAGAGCTGGGGGACTGTGTATTCTGCAAGTGATCAGTTTATAAGGATACTTACTGGGAAACCTACTGCCTTGGCAATAATTTTGAGGTATTCTGGGGGGACATTATCAGTGGATAAGGATCCTGGCTTCAATATGCCAAGTAATGTTTGTATTTGAGAGGTTGCTACAGGTTGGAAGTTAAAGGATGGAATGGAGCTGATATTGCCTTGCGGTATGATGGATGGGTTAATGGGGGTTGGGGTATTGCCTGCATTTACTAATGTAAGGATACTATCTGTAAAGTTTTAATTAAATATTTTAGTGATTTCAACTGGGCTTTTGTCTGGAAATTGAGATGGGTTTATGGGTGCTGCCAGGATTTAGTAATGAGTTTACAGATTTGCAGAAAAGTCTGGGATTATTACTGTCAGTGTTTATTTATTGAGAGAAGTTAAGTCTTTTTGTCCTGAATAATGGCCTGTTTTGCTTTGGTTCTAAGTATTTTGCATGTGGTTTCATTGGGTGGGGTCTTATCTTTTCTCCATTTGTGCCATGCTTGGTCTCTATTAATCAGTAGTTATTTGTTTGACGATAGCCAAGGATCATGGTTATGTTTAACTCATTTTTTTCTTATGGGGGCTATGGAGTTAAGGGTATCTAGGAAGACTGTATTGAAATAATGTACTGCTTCATCTAAGGGAAGATATTTCAATGGGTTACAATTTAGTGTTTGTAATAGGTTGCAAAAGTGAGACTTGCTAAAATTGGCTAGATTTCTGGTATGCTTGTATGAATGGATACGTGGGGTGGAGGTTGATAAGTCTGTGTGCCAGGGCTGGTAAGCAGTCACTTAGGGTGTTGGGAAGCGCATTGGGATTGTAGTCGTATTGTGGGTGGGATACTAATAACAAGTCTAGGGTGGATTCAGGGTGATTATTTGCTGTGTGTGTTGGGGTTTGTACAAGTTGTGTAAATTTAACAGATTGATGGAGTTTGTGGAGTTGTTTGGTGTTAGTTTAAGCCAATTTATATTACAGTCACCGAGTATGATGGTTTCATTTGAGATGTAGTGGTTAGACCATGATAAGAAGCCTTCCAGTGTTGGGATATTGGGACCTGGAGGAATATGGATGGTGGCAACAGATATTTGTTTATGGTTGTTGAAAAACAGTGATGCTACCAGGATTTCCATATTATTGAAGGTGGGAACTATTTTTGGATGGGGTATTATGTTTAAGTGGTTACGGTATATTAATGCTATGACTCCCCCTGTCCTATGAAGTCTATCTTTTCGTAATATTTGATATCCAGGGGGAAGTATTTCTGAGTCTGATATCTGGGGTTTGAGCCAGGTTTCTTTTACAGCAACTATTATCAGGTGTATACTGTGTAAACCATGCATGGAAATCTGCTACTTTGTTGCAGATACTATGGATGTTTAACGTCGCGATGCAAAGGTCTTTTGGTGTTTTCACTGAGAGTGATGTAGAGTTGTTAATATGTTGGGTGGGAGAGGGTCCAGGGTTTGGATGAATATCTCTACTTTGGCATAATAATGTGAAGATAGTAACATAAAATAAAAACTCATCCATTTTTTTTCCAAGTAGGTTTAAAATACATATATATCCAAAATATTATTGTTCTCATATTTAAACAACATAGGACCTAAGCTTTAACACACTACTAATGGAATAATTTTCATTCAAACCTGGTGGCACCAAAGAATTCAGCTCACTTTGCCAGTTTAGCTCCCGTAGTTCAAATCATCCCAGGGACCCCCCCCCCCCCTGATGTTCTTCTCAACTATATCTATCCTAAGGAAAAGAAAATGATGCATAGGGAAAACTGAAATATGTTTGTATAGTGTGTTGTATTCTCTCTCATTTTTAATATCAAAGTTATGCTCATATATACGTTCCCTAAAACATTTCTTAGTTTTCCCTATGTAAAAAATGTTGCATAATTGACATATTGCAACATAAATCACCCCCAATGAATTACAAGTACAGTGAAATCCCAATTTTATTGAACATTGGTTAATCGCCATTTCTTTAGCTTTGTAAATGTATCTGCATTGAGGGCAGACTTCGTATTTGAAACAGCAAGGGGGCATGATTAGTAACTGGAAAGAATACTGTTTAAGGCATACTTGAGGAAATGCTACCTCACGGTGTGGGTGATATAACCCTTTCATAGCTTGCTTGCATCATGGACAATGATGCATGTTTTCAGATGGCTTTATTTCTGCCTGGAACAGACCAAGGAAAGCATTGGATAATGGTAGGTAGCATAGCTGCACTGGTGTTAAATAGAGCAGTCATTCAACTTCAGTATAAAATGCCTCTTCTTCTATCATCAACTTAATATCTTAATGGATATGCATGGGGATTACTCCAACCATTACATGTTTACAAAAATATTTCTGACCCTGTGTTAACCTGAACTGTTTCTGTATAGTTATCATTGTCTTGTACGACTTGACCATTGCCTTATTTTCCACATGGTAGTATATCCAAAATTAGGCCCACTTTTCATGGATGCTATTAGTTTGTTCATGTTTCTAAACCATTCTCTGCATTTTTTTAACCGAAAATAATCTGCTTAGAATCTAACACTCACAACAATGTCTTAATGTTAATATGCAATTGGATTTATTGCATTTTGCTTTATATATGTGTATGTGTGCGTGTGTATATATATATATATATATATATATATATATATATATATATATATATTACATATTAAAATGGATGTTGCAGTGCTGCTCTGAGAAGGTCAATATTTGAGGAAAATAAACATCTTTTATATGGATTTACCATGCACATTAAAAATGCTGCCTCCATTTGTGCTGCGTATGTTAAGCCTTGCTTCACACAATCAAAGGATGCATATTTCTTTGCTATTGTCAGTTTTCCCTACCACTTTCTTTTTTTTTATATAAAATCTCCATGACGGCCTGAGTATTTTTAAAAAAAACAATATGTTTTTTTTTCCAGGTGAAGATCTATGGTGATGGGCAGATATACCCAGTTACTTTCCAAGACTATCAACTGATGGATGAAGACTACTTGATGTCACAGGGCCAGCAGCAGCCAGCCCCTCAGTGCATTGCAGAGAGCTTATCTGTCCTGGAGGTGGAAATCTTTAAGTACGTCATCTTCTTAATACTCAACAGTACAGTGAACTATTGTCAGGTTGTCTTTAGAGTTGAACTATAATCTCTTCTTCACCCTTGTTTATCAGTAACCTTCCCTGCATAAATCCATTTCAGGATGCCTATAGAAATTTCAGGGGTTATAACTGCAGTCCTCAGATTAGCAGAGTTACATGCATGAATGAGAGAAGTATATACAACAGTCTTGGAAGTTTATATATGGTAGGGCACAATCCCTCAAACTGGTGGAATGCAGGGAGACTCTTGAAATGTGTGACAGTGAGTTTTGGAGTTTGCTGTATTTTGTTTGAAGCACACTTTATCTTTCAGTGTTTGGTGGCTCATAGCAGCATATCTCGCACTATTGATAGTATCATTTCAAGCTTGGATGGCACTGTAGATAGTTACAGACCAATTTCTCAGTGCTTTGGTTAACTGCTACCAAAATAAGAAAGGAAGAAACAGTACATGTGTTATCAAAACAGCTGCTTCTGTAATTTGGCTACCATAGCCTTGAGTAGTGATGACTAAGTCTATGAGAAAAATGCCTGTGCTTGTCATATTTACAGCACTGTGTGTTACTGTGTAAAAACTCACACTAAGTGAGTTAGTGATGTACAATTAATGTGTTGGTGTTTCAAACGGACTAAAATGGTGTCACTGCTTTTTTCCCATGCATGTGAATTATTAAATCATTACATGTTTGTGTGACACAGAAGATAAGCATATGCTTGCTGTTTGTCTTTGTTTAAAAATTAGCAACAGCATTATTCCAGTGTGCAGGAGTTCTGGCATTCTTGCATTTTCTGGTGTGTTGAATATGGAGATTGATGTACTTTTTGCACAGTTTAGAAAAATACAGGAAATGTATGTTTTAATTTATCTAAAACTCCTTTGGACTCTGTTATTATAAGAGCTTAAAACTAACAATGTGGTAATTAAATAAATGGATAAGGGCAGATAGGTGGTTATTAGGAATGTTGGATAATATAGGAAAATGTGTTTGGACCACTTAATGCCAATAGCTGACAAATCATTCTATTTTTTAAAACTTATAAACAAAGGTATGGCCTTCAAGTCCAAGTAAGTCATTGTTCCACTGTATTCGGCATTCATCAGACCTGTTGTCTGTGTGACAGTGCCCCTTTTGGTATGTACCTAACCAGGTATATCCAAGAACTGGAATGTTCACAGTGGTTCCTCACTAAAAAAATACATGGAGTAAGTAAAATGTCCTATGAAGACCGCCTCATTGCTCTATCCCCTGTATTCAGTCTCCTACAGGCTTTTCTGGGGAGATCTATGCCTGGCATTGTCAGACCACACTCTGATGAACCTTCTGCATATCCACAAAGCAAACAGCACCAGAATTGCCCGTTCTAAAGACTTAAACCTTGCCTGTGATATAAACTGGACCAGCTGGAGAGATAGGTATGTATCCCAGAGACTACCCTGTTTGTACAACAGACTCCCCCACCCATGTGAAGCAGAGTTCCTCTCTAATCCAGTTCAGGTGCAATTTGGACAACTGAATGGGAAACCAGAAATTCATCCCTCGTTTGGCACCTATGTGTTTAAAGGACACAGGTCACCTGTAAATGGTTCACCTCCCAGGTCCATGCTTACACTTATCAAGGGTATCAGAACTTGTCAGACATTTGGAATCCATAGCTAGGCTTAAAAAGACCCTTGTGGTCATTAGCCTAGTAAACACCTATTAAACTATATACCTATGCTAGGTTGCACTTATAAACTTAAAATAAGGTGATTAATAAATTTAATACTGAACCAGATGTTGGGAAATTAGTTTCTTTTTATTACCTTCCAAAAAAAATGAAATGTTTTCAATACCTTGAGCAGACTGGTTGTTTCTGGTGATGTCCCTTTGCTGGAAATTATAGGAAAGATAAATAGTCATAACCTTATGCAATGTGTACTTTAACTTGATTCTTGCATTAGGGTTAGCTCATATTTAATTCATCAAATTTAATCTGTCATGACAAGATATGTTTTGGCAAACACCTGGTATCTTTAATCTTTATACCAGCTTTCAACATTGTTATAGATTGGGATCTTTGTTTTATTAGAAACACGCTGTCAGCTTATTTTAATTGAGTTTACTTTTTTGCATTTAACGAATACTTTGTTTCATGATGAATTTTTTCATCAGTTACAGGGGACTGCTATGGGTGCCTCTTTTGTATTTATTAATGCCTGCATGTGTGATATGGAAGAAAGACCTGACAGTTTCTTCTGTTTCATCCCTTTGCCTTGTAAGTTCCACTAATAATGTGAGCTATCCATTGGGTCATTCAAGGAGTCAGATGCGACTTGGAGAGAGCGAGAGAGAACGGTGTCTATTTTGTTGAATTTATTTTGGATATTTGTCATTAAAAATGTAGAAGAAAATATTTGTTTGTATTTTGGTTGCACCTGTTTTGCTTGGTTATCAACTTGGTAAGGATATTTTGGGTGAGATCTCTCAGTATTTATTTATACTTTTCTCCTAAGATGTCTACAATGAAGTTACCTGTTATGGTTGTCTATTTTTGAGTTTCTTTTGGTAGGTTATCTAACATTTCTTCCTCTAAGAGTAAGTATTTAACTGCTATTTGCATTTTGATAAAATTATTTATTTCAACTGAATTAATAACCAGTTGGTCCATTTTCAGTTTGGGGTATACTGTTGCCAAGCAGAGTGGCTTTAGATTTTGGGTTTTGCCTTGTTAAACGCATATTTTTTCCACCCGTGTTTTCCCATGACTATTGCACCAGTGCAGATAAAAAAAAATTGTCAGGTATCTGGCCATAAGCCAGATTTCTGAAATACCTGATACATCAGGTATGTTGATTTGATTCTAAGCCTCTTGTAGGTCTTGTGTATTATTAAGGCTTTTGGGAATTTCTATCTGACATCTTTATTCCTTCTGTAGACATACTTGTTGGGGCAGCTTAATTGTTGGTACTGTATGGGAGGCAGATGTTAGTTTGTGAATGTTTGGTTATGCAGTTGTTTTGGTTGAATCAGTTGATGCTGATTGTGGGGCTAAGGTTAGGATAAGTGTTTCTGGCAGTTATTAGCTTTAAATTAATAGTAAATACGAGTGTTGTTAAATGGCAGATGTTTTTTGAGAACTTTAGTGTCAGGATTGACTTTTTGCATCTGAGTAGAATATGTTCACAATTTAGGCAAGGGATATTTGTGATTTTTGTTTTCCTAACATTATGTAAGATTATCTATGGATAACTAAATACTTGAGGCGTTTAGGTGAATTTATGCATGTTTGTGTTCATTTTGCTGTCCTGTTCTTATATTCTGTGAATAATAAGGTTAATAGTAAAAATAGGAAGTTCTACATTAACAGAATTGTGCATCTAAAAGTGTTAATGGCTAATTACTTTGATTTTTTGTTGTATTTGTTTGCCTTACTGTGTAGTATATTTCATATTGCTGCCCAGTATAGTGAAATAGTAGTACATAGTTGATGCGTTGATTGACATTTAATGAAGCAAGTAAAGAAAAGTAGTAAATACATTAACTAGCAAGGGATGTGTCTAGAAAGTACTTCCAGGCCTTAAATTTGTTAGTGAGAGGTAATGTAGGGGTGTGTCTGCAGTACTGATTGGTTTATAGTGAAGGGTGTAAAATGTTTAGTACAAGTATAATGACTTTATGGGTGTGTGGGAATGGGGTAGGGTGAACAGTATAGAGCAGCCAAGTATAGCAAGGTTGAGTGGGTGGAGAAATCCCAGTGAAGGGTTGTATCCTCTTCAGATTCTGAAGGGGAACAGCAGTATGGCTACAAAGGATAGAGGCCTACCAATGTTAAGAAAATGTTACAGTATCTACAGAAATATCCAAACCAGTATAAAAATTATATAGATAATATTAAATAATACCTAAGGGAAAAACAACCTAGTCTGCCCACCTTTACAAAGGACAACCCTGTGATGGGAAGTTAGGAAGGGATTTTCTTTTATGTTTGTGTCACAAGACAATATCTGGGAATTGGGGACTACACCAGCATGTAAAAAAGTATTATAAAATACTTTAAGTAAAGGCCCTCAAAAATGGTTTCATATTTATAAATCAAGATATTTGGAATATCATATGGGCCTAATGGCATTGATTTATTTTATTTTATTAAGTTCTGTAACATTTGAATATAAAGTAATAAATGGGCAAGCATCAAAGGGTGATATGTTACAATCTAAATTCATAATTTTTATGTCAGGGTTATTACAATCAGCATTTATGCAATATTGGTTAAATTCCTCCATTAGCTCAGTAAGGTATTAGGTTATTAACCATGTCATGCACAGTTCTTAGTGTTGTTTAGTGGTGTTGATATATTTTTTCTAGTTTTTAATATTGAACATACCCTCCACAACCTTTTTTTTTTTTTTTTTTTTTCAAATTCTGATTTTCTCTTCTGAATTTTTATCTTTACTCATGTCTACTTTCTTCATCTCTTTGACAATCCCATTTCTTCTTCGTCAGCCTCTTCCTCTGTATACTCTCCTGTACTTCCTCATTCCACCACCAGGTCTCCTTGTCCTCCTTCCTCTGTCCAGATGTCACACCAAGCACCTTTCTAGCAGTCACCCTTACTAGTTCTGCTGTAGTTACCCAGCTATTCGGTAACTCTCCACTGCCTCCCAGTGCCTGTCTTAACTCTTCCCTAAACTCCACTTCACAATCACCCTTTTTTAACTTCCACCATTTAATCCTTGGCACAGCTTTCACACTCCTCCTCCTCTTCTTGATCACCAACGTCATTCTACATACCACCATTCTATGCTGCTTAACTACACTTTCCCCTGCCACCACTTTACAGTCTCCAATCTCCTTCAGACTGGCCCTCCTACATAGGATATAATCCACCTGTGAGCATCTTCCTCCACTCTTGTACGTCACCCTATGCTCCTCCCTCTTCTTAAAATACGTATTCACCACAGCCATGTCCATCTTTTTCGCAAAATCCACAATCATCTGACCTTCTGCATTCCTCTCCTTAACACCATACCTACCCATCACTTCCTCATCCCCTCTGTTCACTTCACCAACATGCCCATTAAAGTCCGCTCCAATCACTAGTCTCTCACCCTTGGGTACACTCATCACAACTTCATCCAACTCACTCCAAAATTTCTCTTTCTCATCCATCGCACACCCAACTTGTGGAGCATATGCACTAACAACATTCATCATTACACCATCAATTTCGAGCTTCATAAACATCACTCTGTCAGACACTCTCTCCACGTCTAAAACACTCTTGGCATATTGTTCCTTTAGTATAACCCCTACCCCATTTCTCCTGCCATCCACACCGTGATGGAACAATTTGAACCCGTTTCCTAAACACCTGGCCTTACTTCCCTTCCATCTGGTCTCTTGCACACAATATATCAACCTTCCTTCTCTCCATCATATCAGCTAGCTCTCTTCCCATACCAGTCATACTGCCAACATTCAAAGTTCCTACCCTCACTGCTACACTCCTAACCTTCCTCCTATCTTCCTGCCTTCGGGCATGCCTTCGCCCTCCTCTTCTCCTTCGGCCAACAGTAGCCCAATTTAAAATACTGTTCAATATTATTTAGTAATCATATATAAAAAATATTTCTTAATGCAAAGCCAGCATACAGAAGCATAGAATATGGAACCTTTTAGACTCACAGTGGGAAGCATTCTTCTTAATACACTTGAGGAGAATACACCCAATGATGTCCACTACTTGCTAACTTTTTAAAGCAGGATTTACAGAACCCCCCCCCCCCCAAAACCAGTTTTAAAATACTGCAGTCTGAAGTTAAGATATTTTGCTGAACTCTGATTCTAGTTGTTAATGGTTGTTGTTTTTATTATAATTACAACTGAGTTGTAGAGTCAATATCTGCCTATGTATGTTAAAATAGTTTTTTTCTTGTGGCTCCTACAATTTGTAATTCTTTATCAGAGGAGCTGTGATCAGTGCAGTCTACATGCATTCCTTTGTCACTGAGCCTGCAATACTCAAAGTGAATTAATTTCTGGTTTCCTTTATTTCATTTATTTGTTTTACAATTTGTAAGTGGGTAGGTGGACTGGTCTACGACCTGAGTAAAGAAAGGGTCACTGTGTGCTTTGGCTTCTCTCTTACTTAAAATGGTATGTGTGCATACTAAAAGGTCAGGCTTTTTACACAAAATTAAAACTTCTGCGACATTAAAAAAGCTAAATATATTACTAAATTATAGCACTTAACAGTAGCCTGTGTCTCTTTAGTAATTTTACCAGTCCACACTATCTGCTTTCCACATGCCGACAATTCCACAAGAATATTCATGCGGATGAACAAAACATCAACATGTTTATTCAGTGATATAGAAAAAAAAATCACCATGTGCTGGGTCTTGGCTGGTATTTGGGCAGACCTTGCTACTATGCATCGGGGGGGGGGGGGGGCAGTACTGTTGTAAAACAATGCCGGTGCAAGTTCAAAAGATAATCCGCTGAAAGATGGTTTTGGCTTGACTAGTCTTGCAAGCTCCAGGGTCGGAGGCAAATACTATAACTCTAGCACCGTTTGCCAGGTTACATGTAAGAATTCTGCAGTGGCTACTAGCTTCCCAGTGGTCTGTTCTTCAACTGCTGTCACATCAAGTCCTGATCACCAGTTGTAAAACTGATCTTCTTTGGTGGGTACATTCCAAACAAATTCTCCATGGTTGTCCCTTTGTTCATCCAGAGCCCACAGCCATAGTGACCACGGATGCCTCCCAGATGGGGTGAGGGTCATTATCTTGGCAAGATGGTCCAAGGCACTTGGTCCCCATTAGGGGCCAATTTGCGCATCAGTGTGTCCTGGAGATGAGAGCAGTGTTCTTGTGTTGCAGGCCTTTCAGACAGCTCTTCTTCAGAGGACTATTGCAATTCAAGCAGACAGTATGTCAGTGGTTTGGTACAGCAGGGAGGAACTAAGTCTTATCCCCTTTTTTGAGAAGCCCTCAGAGTGTGGGAGATCTCCTCCAGCCACTTTCTAATAGCAATGCACATTCCAAGGAGTTACAATGATTGTATCCCTCAGCCTCACAAGTGGTCTCTCAGTCTACAATTGGCAAAAATTGATATTCCGTCATTGGGGCCAACCTTGCTGCAACCTGTTTGTGTCTCCACTAAACAACAAGTGCACCAATTACTTTGCCCTGATTTACCCTCCAGAGGAGTCACACGAAGACCCTGTCCTCTACAAATGGCCCCCACTCTCTTGTATGCCTTTCCCACGATACCTCTAATTCTAAAATATTTACAGAAAGCACTCGGGTTGAAAAACACAGTAATCTTCTTTGCAACCTTTTGGCCTTGACAGATTTGGTTCCCCTTTCTTTGGCCTTATCTGTTTCAATAACCTTGGATTCTGGACCCAGTACCAAGACTTCTGTCCCGTCCAGGCGGTCTTGATAACCCAGACATTTTGAACTTCAAGCTTACTGTGTGGTTCCTCCAGTTCCATTAATTGCCAGGTGTTCTAATATTTCTTCTCCAGTATGCCACATCCTCTCTCTGGCTCATAAAAGTTCAGCTCGAAAACTTTACTTCAGTAAGTGGAAGAGGTTTACCATTTGGGCCCATGAAAAGCAAATTGATCCCTTTTCTGCTTCCATAGAGCATGTTTTAGATGTTTAAGCCTCTCTGTTCGATGCTGGAGCTTCTTCCACCATCAGATTACAATTGGTTGCAAACTCTAACTTTCACAATGGTTTTGAAGAATGTTTTTTAGCCTCTCATAGACTTTGTAAATCATTCCTAAGAGGCACTATTTTATTAAAACCCCCATTCAAAGGTCCCAGTCCTCCCTGGAACCTAAACCTAGTACTATAGGCAGTAACACATTCCCCCTTTGAACCCTCTGTGGAATGTGATCTGAAATTTTTTTTTCTTGAAAGTCAGTGTTTTTTGTAGCCACTACTTCCATCAGGAAGATTTCAGAGATCCAGGACTTATCGTCTGAACTTCCTTATCTGATTTTCCATAAGGGTAGGGTCTCTTACCGAACAAATCCCTCCTTTCTACCCAAGGTAGAATCCGAGGCTGACATTACTCAGATGATACATTTATCGTTTTTCTTCCCAAATCATTCCCACAAAGGCGAGTATGCCTTACATTTACTAGATGTCCATAGTCAATTACGTTTCTACCTTCACAGAATTAAAGACACAAGGCAATCAAGTCAACTGTTTTTTTGTTTTCCAGTACAAAATTGGGTAAAGCAGTAAGCAAGATTACTTTCTCTAAGTGGTTGAAGGATTGCATTTCATTACTTTATGATAAGAATAAATTAACTTTGCATAAGCCCAACAAAATACATTCTACAAGGTCTATAGTCACTTCTGCAGTCTTCCAGTCTAGAGCTTCAGTGGATGATATATGTACAGCAGCTAATTGTGCCTCTTCCCATACCTTTATTACTCATTACAAACTGGACTTGGTCTCTAGGGGAAGATCATCCTTTTGCTCGATGGTGATCAGGAATATCATTCCCTGAGTCCACCCAAGATTTTAGGTGGCTGGGGACTCTGTCCCATCTGTCAAGGATAAAATGAAGATTGACAACATCAGATAAAGAAGTTATGTACTGATCATAGTGTTCTATCTGTGTTGTCCATCTTCATTTATCCTTGACTTCCCTCCCTCCATCCCCCGACCTTTAAAGATTTTTTTGGTGGAGAGGATTATATATCCTTGAATTATTATGATTATTCAAACACAATAGATAAGGCTTCCATCTGGCTTTCTTTCTATATGTATGTGCATGTATGCATATATGTATATATATCTATATATCTATAATTATTTATAGTTATAGTTACTTTATAATTAGAGAAAGGGATTCTGGGCAGGGGTGAAGCTCAAGAGTTTTTGGCCGGCGCGAGCTGTAGTAACGGTCAGCTCGCTTCTAATATCGGAATTGAACCCATCTGTCAAGGATAAATGAAGATAGACATCACAGATAGAACATTATGGTGAGTACATAACTTCTTTTTTTATGAATAATAATGCCCGGCATTATTGACTGACTGACTGTAATTCTCAGTAATTTACCTGGAACTGGGAAAAAATATGAGCAAAATCAGGGATGTTATGCAAAATCAAGGACAGTTGAGAGGTATGGGCCTGGAAGTCTAACACTTTAGATGAATTTATGTTGCATATTACAGTATAACATCATTCATTTATTACTGTATGTCACGGTACCCAGGAATCTGCACTGGCACAGAAAGTCCGGGACAACTTGACATATTAACTCGTAAAGGCATGGTAAAGGTACAATAGCATTCAGAGGTAGTGTGGTCAATACAGAGTGCTGTTATTTGGTAGAAAGGGAATTTGACAATTTAACCCATTGATTTTTTTTTTCACATTGTGCAAAGAGCCATGATATTGCCACTGAAAAAAAAAATTGAAAGTTGCAAAAATATGTACAAAGTACTGTGACTGCCTAAAGTAGCAAAAAGTATAACCCATATGTTATTTAAAGAAATGGAGGTTGGTGATGACCTATTCAGTTCCCTGAACAGGACAAAATGGGAGAACAAAGAACTGGGGCAGTGAAGTTATGAAATCTTACTTGATCCTGCAGTAATCATACATAGTAAAAAGACAGGTCTACTAACAGTGTGGAATGAACCTTCAGAAGCACAATAGCCAAAGAGGAAGCTATTATCCTGCAAAAATATAGAAGGGCACTTAGATTCTATACAGTAATTAATTACAACTATTTATATATGTGTAGTAGAAAATACAAAGTTGGACATTCAGACAAGCAGCAATGCATGTAATACAACTGACAGGGATGAAAGGCATATGTTTGCTTAGCAAATTCTGTATATTTTTACTGATTTCATAAGTGCATTCAGTCACCGTTATGATCCAAAAATGATTTTCATGGAGAGTTTTGGAAGGATTACTGCTCCACCATAGAAGGAAGAATGAATACCCTGCCCACCATGGCTGGAAGGATGACTGTATCACCAGCCATAACCAGATGGATGATCGTAATATTGATTGTGTCCACAGATCATCAGATTTGAGGAATTCTTAATGGTAGATGATTAATCAGGATGATCATGGTGGGGTTCCTAGATAGGTAGTGGCCATGACAGAAGACAACAGAGGTTATATAAGATTTATTAATTTTTATTCTGGTGCCTGGGTTAGTCCTACTTGGCAGTATCCAATTTTAGGTGGAAACTTAAGAAAAAAGCTCCCAAGTTAACAGTATAGACAATGTCATACAGGACATACTTTGCACTTGACAAGAACACTTGAAGCAAGAGAAATAGTCATCAAAAAAAGCATATTTAAACATACATAAAATATATAGCAAGTACTGCTTTGGCTACCTTAAAGGCTTGATGATTGGGTGGGAAGACAACAGTTTAGACCAGAGGTATGTATGGCTTTGCTCAATTTGGGAGGTGAGCACTGTTAAGTGTTTGGAAAAGGTGCCGAGAACTTTTAAAAGCGTGTCTGCTTAGAGGTGCATATGCATAGGAATCTTACGATCCCCATGACTGATTACAATTTCAACCAGCAATTGGACATGTATAAAGGTTACAGTCACCATCAGTGAGTGATTGGGCCACAGGTCTGAAAGCATTAATGAATCAAGGATTGGCACATTTGTAAACTGAAGAGAAAACACATTAAAACACACAATAGGCAAATCATGTTAAGACAATATAATGGTTGCATATATTTACTCTTTTATTTTCAGGACAGCCATCCAAAGTTGTACAAGGCTAAACAGCGGTCAGTAGAAAAGGCTAGGGATAACAGCAATTTAGTATCATATGCTGATAGGCTTTTATTTAAGATTTTCTATGGAGACAATCCATACACCAACTTTGATAACAGTAGTGCCTGCACCACTGAATGCCTGGTAGATGGTAGCTTGTAGCGGAAGGGGTTGATTTTGTAAAGAACACCTGGTTTTATATTTATTTCCTTCATTCTAGATTCATTATATTCTGAACCTGAGGTTGCTGTCAATAATTACACCCAGCTCCTTTCCTCTGCATCAAATTTCAGTGGCACCAGATAATTTCAGTGACACTTTTATTTGTCAAATGTCTCTCTAATAAACGTAGATTGTTTTTTTAAGACTGATTATATTTTTCCTCTTTTAGCACCAGTGTAATAAGTATTGCCAACTGCTAAAAATATTGGATCCACTTTGTTACATTATTATATAGATACTGCCAGTATTATGGAAAACTACAGAATCATTCTCTTATTTTAAAAGATGTCTGCATTTTGTGAACTGGTACTTTTAAGCTAAAACTGAAAAAGTAGGAATCATAATACTGATATCGGAGTTAACTCCTAAGCTTGTCTTTATAACTAGCTCATAGCAGGTTTTGCCAGGATACAGACTGTATTATTTCCATGATGTAGCTTTTTAAACAAGGGAGAACTCGACTATTCCCCATTACCTCTCCTTTCAATGAGCAGGAGACCGTACGAGTCAAAGACTTTTGAATAATCTAGATTAACTGCTGCTGTTTCATGATCTCTGTCATGACCTGCTGCAATATACTTAACTTTAATCATGACAATTTGTGCATTTTGACTTGATTGAAGCAACCCACATTCATTCTTAGCCAAGACTTAACGAACAGTTAGATAATAGGTTAGCTGAAGATTCCATAGTTAACAGGTTTGATTGCCAAGCTTTGAACCCTCTGGTCTTCAAGAGGCTGGATTGCCATAACGCTATGTTAATATTTTCCACTCCCCATATACATATCAAAATTATTTTTGAAGAACAATAACAAATACATTATTCTTATTGTAAAGGGAAGTCTACTCCATAATTTTGAGGGCAAATTATAATGCATTTATCACATTTCTATGTTATTAATATTTATTATTTTCCAGCAGTAGGTTTCCCCCATTTAGGGTTGGCCCCCAGGCAGTACTTCCCAGATGTGGACTTTCAAATAGAACTGGATCATGAATTCTACTATAAGCTATCTTAATGTCATCCCTAAATATTCTATAAAACAGGCTGTGATGATTTTTCTATCACAGGACTATTCAGAAATATGGCTGGCTCAACCAGCTCCATGTGCTAGTACCATGAACCAGCACCCACTCACAAAAATGGACTCTCCTCCTACTGGCACACCAGTCAGGTGGCCAGATGCTCATTATATCCCCCCTTCCTCCTGCCTAGCCATTCAGGTCCTGTTTCTGTGCTCTGACCCTCCATCCATCCACAACCCATTTTTTCCTATTTTTGCACATGGAGATGGGGTATCACTTCAACAGTGACAGTCTTCTAGAGTGAAAGTTTACACTACCAAGTGGCTAGCTGTTTCACAGTAGTTCTTCCACACCTCACACTCCCATGCACACACATACCTATGGCCAAATTAAAGTGTCCAATCCACCCACTGCATGTCTTTGGAATTTGGGAATAAACCAGAGCATCTGGAAGAAACCCATGCGAACATAGGGAGGACCGAAACACTAAAGGTGGAGGAGTGTCAATAGTCACCAAGGATATTCACACCACCAGACTAGTTGCCCAACACAATGCGTCTGAAATTCTCCAGGTGCAACTAACACTAGGTAAGACTGCAATCCAAATTGCAGCTTGCTACAGATCCCCCACCATACCCCAAGATTCTCACTACACCTTTCTAAACATACTGGAAAATATTAAGATAGAACCAAACACCCTAATACTGGGTGATTTTAACTACCCTGCCATTTAGTGGGAAAACTACTCATGTACCAACACCTTTGCCCAACGGTTCTTGGAATTCATAAATTCCAATGCCCTGGATCAACTAATCCATAGTCCCACCAGGGGCTCCAATATCCTAGACCTGGTCATTACCAACAAGGGAAATCGATGCTCCACACCTATGGTCACCCCCTCAATAGTCAGGTCTGACCATAAGCTAATCACCCTTAACATCCACATCCCACCCCCACCCCCCAGTAAGGAAACCTCCATAAAAAACTTCTCCAAAGCCAACTTCATGCTACTCAAGTCAGAAGTGACATACTTCATGACACCCATGCAGATGGGAATTGAAAGTCCAACTGCTGAATCCTACACTAAGGCACTGTACGAGCACATCCACTCATGTATGAATCGTGCCATCCCAAATAGAACCAAGATGCTCTCATCCAAAAAAAGGAAGCCAATCTGGTGGTCCTCTGCCATAAACAAACTTTACAACAAAAGGAAGAAACTGTTGCAGAAAAGAGGAAAATCCCAGGATGTAAAAAAACTCCCTTCCCTGCCTCAGTAAGAAACTGAGATCCCTCATAAAATCCTCCAAAGCTAGTTACAAAAATAAAATTGCCAAAGGTTCCAAAGACAACCACAAGGCATTCTCTAACTATGTCAAGAATCTAAATGACAATGCTCAGATCTGCTCTGAGCTAAAACAGAATGGCATTAAATATACTGATCCCAAGGATATTGCCAATATCCTGGCAGATCGATTCAATGCCAACTTCACCCCCTAAATGGCCCATCTCAGTACCGGAAGATTGCCAAATTCTGGTAATAACGGCCAGACAGGTAAAAAAACGCACTCTCCAAAGCTAAGAATACAGCACCCATGGGACCAGATGACATCCCAGGCTGTGTACTACATGAACTACAATATGAACTGGCACCTCACCTAAGTGTCATGTTTAATCATAGCCTCACCTCAGGTTTCGTGCCCACTGAGTGGCACAGAGCTACAGATTTCCCACTCCACAAGGGGGGATCCACCTTGGATCCCGGAAACTACTGTCCCATCAGTCTGACAAGCCTTATCTGCAAGGCCATGGAGTGTATTATCATGGAACTTATAAACAAAGACATTGTCAACCTTCAAACACTGGACCCCACCCAGTTTGGGTTTGTGAAGGGCCGATCTTGTCTCCTGAACCTGATTGACTTCTTCAAATCAGTCTCCAGAGCCATGGACAAGGGTAAGGTGGTCCACACAGCCTATCTAGACCTTGCCAAGGCCTTTGACACCATCCCCCACTCTGGAATCATAGATAAACTTACTAAGCTGGGCATTAATCCCTACGTCACACAATGGGTTGCTAACTGGCTTACTGATAGAACCCACACTGTAAAAGTAGCTGACTCCAAATCCAGCTCCAGACATGTGGAGTACCTCAGGGATCAGTCTTGGGACCGCTCTTGTTTGGCATCTACTTCTCTGAAGTACAGGCCAACACTAAGGGACTCTGGCTAAGTTCGCAGATGACTGCAAACTGGGAGCCATTATTGAATCCCCAAATGATGTGGATACTCTACAAAAGGGCCTTACAGAAACAGTTACTTGGTGCCAGATCCATGGGCTCAAGCTCAATGCCAAGCAATGTATAGTTATCCCCTTTGGGAAAAAACATGTATCTGTGAATTACCATATAGGTGGCAGTACACTAAACACCGAAAGTGTGATAAGACACTTAGGGACACAGGTGGACAGTGGTCTCCCCTTCGATAACCACATAGCCACAACAGTCAGGAAATCCTTCTGTGTGCCACACCTCATCACTAAGGGCTTTTCATCCAGAAAAAAGGAGGTCATTGTCCCACTGTACTTATCCCTCAGTAGACCCATTATAGAATACAACTATGGTATGTACCTCTCAAGACATCTGCAACAACTGGAAAGTCCACAGAAATACCTCAATAAAAGAATCATAGGCCTAAAGCAGATGCCCTATGCTGACTGCCTTAAACTCCAGCTATACTCTGTCGCATATCGTCTACTCCGAGGCAATCTCTGCTTAACATACAAGGCCATGTCAAACCCAGAGCTGTTGGACATGCTACACTTAAAGAAATCCCAATCCCTCAGAGCCACACGCTCCAGGGATCTAAACCTTGTCATCACAATAAACAAAACATGCTGGAGGGATAGGTTCCTGACCCAGAGACTCCCCAGACTCTGGAATAGATTGCCCATACATATCAAGTAGAGTGTCTCTTTGGCCCTCTTCAAAAGGAACCTTGACGATTGGATGGGAGAAAGGAAATTCACCCCAGGGATCACGTCAGTTGCCCTGCTAGACAGGGGTCCAGGGAAGTAAATAGTGTGGGAAGAAATAGCCAGGGAATTGTTATGGCTAGGCTTGTATAGGCCCTAGGGCTGATAGCCTAGTACCAACCTATGAACATGCAGACTCTGCACAGAAGGCATCCTAGCCAAGAATCAAACCAGGGAACTCCTTGCTGTAAGGCGACAGTGCTATCTGCTGTGCCCCTGACCCTCTCCGTTTTATTAAAGAATAAAAATTTAAAATTTATTTTCATTATAAACTACAACAAACAGTTGCTACAGCTTATACCCTGCCTATGTGGGACTGTTAGTGGTCATGTTTTACTTAAAAAAAAAAAAATTCTAATGGACTGTAGCAAATAGCTGCTGCAGTTTATACTCTGCCTGCACAGAGTGGTTACAGCGGTCAGGTTTTAGTTTAAAAAACTGATTTTTTTTCACTTTTAAACTGTAGCAAACTGCTTGTTAAAATGTAAGCAGTTACTACAGTTCAGACCACACACTGAGTGCTACAGTGCTCAGGTTTGACTGCAAATACAGTACCGTTTTTAAAAGCTGGTATTGCATTGGCAATTGGTATTAGCTGATGGTACCCTCAACACTTGGCACCTGGGCAGCTGCCCCTCTCGCCCCATCCTAGCTGTGCTAATGGGGCAGTTTACCTTTTTTCAATCTTTTTCAGGTGTGTTGTCAAAGCCTACAGAACATACCACAGTGCTCGGTGATGGCACAAATTGATGAGGTATACAACAAAGCAGTGATCTCTCTGGAGTGACTAGACATTCCCTTTGAAGTTATACTTTTCTGACTTTGGTAGATACACCCTGGTCACAGTTTAGGTTGTTGTTTAATATTCTCCTTAGGTTTTTAATGATGGCTTCTCTTTCATGGTCTGACTACTTATTTTGTAATGATAATTTATGAACTTTTTGCCATATGCATCTCTGCTATTTTTCTTAGTGTTAAAAGCAATTCTATTACTATTACACAAGTAGTTAGTTTTCAAGGCAATCTCTAAGCATATCAGTATGTTTTTTCAAGTAACTGTGCTAACAGTATATTTGTTTATCCAGTGCCCAGTTTTCTCTCTCATATCTGCGAGGCAAGGTAATCCACAAGGAGGACTTGACGATATATATAGAAGCAGTTCACATCACAGCATAGCTCAGTGAACACAGAGCTGAGAAATAATGAAACACTGCATGCCATACTTAGACTTAAAATATCCATTAGAAGAGTAAAAGGTAAAATACAGCCTGTACTATTAATTTGCATTTTGTTGAGGCTGCCACACCAGTGTAGAAGGCTGTGACCACATCCCTCCAGCCCAGTACATCAACTCCAAGGCTGTAGCAACATAGAATAAAGTGAACACTTGATCCTACAGTGAAACAATTCCCTTTGCTAATCCACCATAGTGAAACCTCACTGCTAACAGAGTAAGCTAGCTGGGGTGCTACAGGCACATCCGAGCTGATGTATTTAGTCAACAAGGGTGTTGGAGGCACATGGGGTCATATAGGAAGGAAAGGTGTAGCTTCTCTGCAAAAGCATGCAAGACATTTTCCTTTAACTTTAAATGTACTTTGGTTTGGTAATACTGACAATTTAAGGAGCTTGTGTTATCATTTAAGAGTTACATTTTTAATATGTCCAATTGTGGTGCAGACTCACCAGTGTAATATTGGAACAGATACCTGTGGGCTGCCATGGATAACCCAGCTTTGGTGAGGAGAGGTGATCCCCTTCCCTGACTTGTTGCATCCCGTTGCTTACTCACTTGTTTTCCACTGAACTGTTTATGAAGTAACACTTCTTTCGGCTTTTCCTGGTTAGGGGTTGCCACAGCAGATCACCTGTCCGCTCATGACTGGCAGTGGAGTTTTATGGTGTTGAGTTGCTAGCCTGGAGCCCAACCTTCCACAGAAGGCACACGCAATCAGCTATTCTTTTATCATGGGTAGAACTGAATGTCTTGGGAAGGTCTTGATAAGCAGTGTATAGCTTCAACCCTTTGTCAGTAGCACTAGCTGGCATGTCCTTTTAGAGAATGCCATCACTCAAAAGTAAGATTCCCCTTCTTAAACTCATACTGTTCCATATTTGACAGAAGTAGTTTCCTTGTGTTATTTTGGCTGTATTCCATTGTGGCAGTCTCCTTGATTTTGCATGGAATACTGGTCAGGCTGATTGGCCTAATATGTAAATTGTGCCACTACTGTGTCACCAAAGATCAGGAAGCAGTCCACACATGAACATTTTGTTTAACAGTTGTGGAATGAAAGCTTGAAAAGGAATTTGGTGAGGTTATGCAGACTGACTTTCATATGATTTCAGAAAGGTCCTAGAGTGTTGATTCAGTATGCAAGTTTCTGGTGTTTATAGATTACGCTAGGGTGGAGAGGAATGTGGAACAAATCACTGTTATGTACCATGTAGAGCAAAGCACTCTTTACTTAAGAGAATAACTATGTTAGTAAAATTAAGAAAAAAATGCTTTTTATTAAGCATTCTATTGCGTGTAGTAATTTTAAATATTTATGTTTATGTATTATCTGGATACTATCATTTAGGAAACAGGTGATCTTTTTTAGAATAAGGAGATTGTGGCAAGTTTATCTGAATACAAGCATAAGCCCAAGTCTAAATGGCAACATGAATTTCAAAGCAGTAAAATAAAGAGGTCATCGAAACACTAACAGTGTCTGTTTTAACTGATGATTGATCACTGTGCCTTCTAGTTTTTAACCGTGTTTGATTCCATTTGTCGGAAGATATCTCCAGATGCTTCAAAGAGATCAAAGCATCTACCTTGTTTGTAGTGAAATTTTATAAAAACTTTATTCAATCTCAACTCATGAGGATGCATTTTCATTTTTGTTTTTATTGTAGGTAGCTCACTAGAGTAAATTTAGTGAGAGGAGCTCTTTTTCCATTTTTTTCCCTTCCCTGATTGCTTTAGTTGAGTTTGACTGGTCAGATGGGAAAGCCATTCTACAGTTTGATGATGTCATTCCTTCCTTAATCCCTGTCACAGCATTCAACTGGGATATCCTGCCAAGGGTACCTAAACGTCTTGCCAGCATACCAAAACATGGACCCTTCCATTTACATCAGACATATGTCCACATCCAGAATCAGTAGGTACATAAGCGCAAAATCCTCAGAACTTCTTTGCTGCCCGTCTGAATGCAATGTTTTGATTTTGGTCTTCTGGTTGTACACAGACTGCCGAGATTTTGAGTAGAATAGTACCCCACTGGGGACTCTTCTTTTTATTTAGCTGTATTTTATTGAAGGTACATGTCATCTAGGAAAGGGAAATGTAATTGTGAAAGACTGAATTCCCATAAGGACAGACATGACAAGTGTCCTTTTTTAGTTAGGCTGAAAACAGTTATAAAGTGTGTTCTACTTCCCAGACCTTTGTCCCTAAGGCCCTGCCCAATCATCTTTCCTCTCTCTTGGTCTACCTTGAAAATCAACATCTTAATCTTCCTGCTCAGGGATCCATGTCTTTGAAATCTTCCTGCCAAGACATCTAACTTTCTTTAATGAAGTCAAACAAATTGAAACTGGAGACTTCTGCAGTCCAGCCCTTGCTAGATACTCCATTGTGTCTGATGAGGATACCATGGACCGTCTGGTTCAGATACTTGCCTCTGCTTTTGTGACTCTGTTGGAGGCCAATGTGGGGCAAGTTCACATGTCCACTGGGGCTGAACCATCATTCATTGAGGACAAGAAGGAGGACCCTCAGCTGGTGATTTTGGAAGGGCTTGGGGAGGATTTCACAAATTCTTATATGAGAAAAAGTCCTGGGTTCCTTAATAGAGGTAAGTCAGGACTCAAAACCTTTGAGGTTTCTACAGGTGGACATTCCTGTTAAAAAGAATCAGAAAACTAGTCATATTTCTCCACTTGCTAAGGACCCCCAGAAAGAATGGAAAGACTTTACTCAGGGTCTTTTTAAAGCTGTGATGACTTTGACGCCTCCTCATGGGTTGTCAGTCATTTCACCTATAGGAATTCCTTCTTACACCTAAAAAGGACTGGTGAGTCTTCTTTTTCTGATGATGAATATTTAGATTTGGGCAGGAGTCTTAAGTTTATTTTTGCCAGACTCAGTCTTCTCTTGAAGTGGGTTCTGATTATAAAGATTCTCTTTCCCCTGATTCCCAAATGGAAGAACTTTCCTTTGGAGATACTATCTTTATAATAATGCAACATTTTACATGGGAAAACTGTAACATGTCTGGTGTGAGAGCTTTGACAGTAATAAGTTATGGGAAATGGTATCAAAGGCTTTTGATAAGTCTAAAAATAGAGAGGATACAACATTACCAGAGTCTTTGATATGGTTGATTGTCGAGGAAAGATAAGCGGGTTGTGGAGGTACTATGATGGGGTTTGAAACTGGGTTGTGTAGGGGATAGGAGGTTATTGTCTATGAGGAAGGAAAGAAGTTGTCAGTGAATAAATTTTTCAAGTATTTTTTTTAGATAGGGGAGAGTATGACTATGGGGCAGAAGTTGGGGATGTCATTGTTGTTGCCTCCTTTGTGTTAAGGGAATGATGAATGCTTTTTACCAAAGGAGGGTACACAAGATTCTTGGACAGAGCGGTTGATGAGAATGCAGATGGGGTGAGCTATGCTGTCAGCACCTAACTTTAGAAAGTTTGATTAAAGGTTATCAGGGGCATTAGAGCAAGGTTTTAATTTACTGAGAAGTATTTGAACAGTGTTGACAGAGATAGGTTTAAGGGAGAAGGGAGGAAGGTGGGATCATAGGCAGATGGGTTGGTGGAGAGAGGGGGAGGGTGGAATTGGTGGCAGAGGGAGAGGGGTTAGTGGAGAGCGAGGCAGAAGAGGTTAGTGAATTCACAGGGAAAGATGTGGTGAGTTTGGCTATGGAGTCAATGAAGAAGGAGTTAAAGTTGGTGGCTATGGTATGGTTAGGAGCAGTAGGGTCAGGACAGGGGTTGTCTTTTCTGCCAGGTTTGAAGAGGGTGGTGATACTACTCCAGACTTTCTTAGGATTAGATTTATAATTGTTTTGGACCTTTGAGTAATTAGAATCTATGATCAGAGTGAATACATTGTTTTACCATGTTGTGCAGTTGTTTATATTGAATAAGTGAACGTGCATAAGACTAATGGTACCTTTGGAGAGCCAAGGGGCAATTTTGGATTTTACTCTTTTAGTTTAGGGAGGGGCAAAGCTATTTAATATGTTGGTGAATACAGAACTAAAGTAGTCGACAGTGTTGTCTAGGGGAAGTGTTTTCAAAAGGCTCCAGTTTATTAGTTTTAAGGTGTCAGAGAAGGAGTGAGGGTTAAATTTAGTGAGAGTACAGGTTGTAATACAGTTATGCAGTAAGTGTAGGGGGGGTGGGGAGCGAATTGCAAAGGCAGGAAGGTGGTCACTAAGGGAGCAGGGCAAAATACCACTTCCAGTGATATTGTTAGGGTGGGAGACTAATATCCAGTCCAGAATAGTACTGGAAGAGTTGTCTTTATTGGGTCGGGTAGGAGAGTTTGATTAATTGAGAGAAACCATATAGGTTTACGTTATGGGAAGTAGTGGTAGAGTGAACAGAAGACCAGTTGATAACATCCCCTAGAATGATTGTTTCATTAGAAATGTTTGATGAGAACCAGGAAAGTATGTCTTCTAGAATGGGGGTATTGTTTCCTGGATGGGATGTAAAGTGCAGCTATGACTATACTTTTATGGTTATTAATCTTTAGTAGAGCAACGGTCATGTCTGCTGTGGAGAATTTAGGTATGGGGTTGGTATAGGGTGTTATAGTTAGAATTTAGGTATGGGGTTGGTGTAGGGTGTTAAAGTTAGAATTTAGGTATGGGGTTGGTGTAGGGTGTTAAAGTTAGAATTTAGGTATGGGGTTGGTATAGGGTGTTAAAGTTAGATAGGAGGAGAAGAGATGGCTACTCCTCCACCTTTCTTCATGGTTCTGTCATGCCTAATAGGTTTGTAGTGGGGGGATTATTTCAGTGTCGTTTAGATGAGGCCTTAGCCACTTTTCAGAAATGCAAAGGATGTCACAGTTATTATGAGAGAGCCAAGCATGGAGGTTGGGAAGTTTGTTACAGAGGCTTTGGGTATTGATGGTAGCCAAGAGGGGGGACTTGTGGATAGTTTGAGGTGGGGGTGAAATGGAGTTTATTGTTTGGATGGCAGGGGGTCTGCAATTGGGGTGAATGTCCCCAGAGAGAGGAGGATTGACAGTAGATCATAAAGTAAGGATAGTAGTCTTTTAGAGGTCATAGTGTTTGTAGTGAGGGGAGGAGAGGTGGATGTATGGGGAGTGTCAAAAAAGGGGGTGTATATTTGGAGTGTAAAGAATCTTTCTGTGGAATAGGAGATGGTGGTTAGAAGGACAAAGGTGACGAGAAATGAGGGCTGTATAGAGGGGGTTCATTCTTAGGTAGGTGGAGGTAGTGTGAAAGGGAGGGGAGTATGAGAAATTAGGGAGTTGGGTAAGTTGATATAGAAGGAGAAGGGAGAAAGGTAGAGGAATAAGAAATAAGGTTTTAGGTGTAGTGTACATAGTAGGTCATTGGATTAATAAGGCGTGGGATGGGAAACTGATTCCTTAGTCTGTTCAAGCTCATTCGTCCGGGGCAGTTGCCTCTTCTAGAACTTTTTAAGAGTCTCAAGACCTGATCCATTTTGAGAGCTGCTACTTGGTCTTCTGTGAATACTTCAACTAAGCACTGTTAATTGAATGTCTTTTCAAGTACTAGAGCAGGTTTTTCTAGGTCCATCCTCCATGTTTTTTGGCAGATGCCCTACTTATCACTGTTGCAGTATTCCATCCCACTCTGCTTTCCTCTGTTAGGTTTTCTCTTTTTCTCCTCTGGGTGGGGGGACTGCTTTTCTTTTTTCTTGATGTACATGTACCATGTTCCTTTTGCCTAGTCTACTGCCCCTGTTCTGGAGCAGTTCAGTTTTAAGAGTTTTGTGCTTGTATGCCACTTATTTACCTTATGCTTTCGGATGTGTGATATACATCTGATGTATGGTGCATGGAAGGGTCCAGGCATATGACTACCCTTGGCAGGATATCCTAATAGTAAAGGATATTGCAACAGTGATAAGTGGAAAGCTAATGTTATGGTAAGAAAATTAAGAAATTCACCCCACGGATCATGTCAGTCAGCTAGATAGGGGTCCAGGGAAGTAAATACTGTGGGAAGAAATAGCCAGGGAATTGTTATGGCTAGGCTTGTATAGGCCCTAGGGCCGATAGCCTAGTACCAACCTGTGAACCTATGGTACGTTCTTACACAACTGTACTGTCGGGGAGTGTATATTGTTGTATGTGAGTTTAGGAGATTTATTGCTGGTTTAACAGTAGTTTTCCTGTCATATGTTTTGAGGGTTCTTTAGTATTTTGGAGATGGAGAGTATTTGATGGGCCGGCTTGTTTTTGAATTACATATTCAAGCATTTTTGCCACTGAGCGAAGTATACTAATGTCGGTAATTGCCAAGTTTGAGGCTCACCTTTCTTAAACAGTGGAATTATTTTGCCATTTTTCCATGAATCAGATGCACAGTAATGGCAAATTTCACAGGTCTAGTAAAGCAGACTGTTAATTGTCTGACATAAGCAAGGGGAAGATTATTCAGTCTGTAATGTGTTCTTTTATTTTGTGTGTGTCTTCTCAGGTTATTTGCCTTCCATGCTGGCCCACTAGATGATGCGGTTTCTCACAAAGAAGTGCTGATGTAAAGAATATTTTTTTTTCTCAGACGTGTCTGACTAGTGCATATTATAGTGCTATCAATTACTATCTTGTTAAGATACTGCAAAGAAAATCTGTGTATGTAAGTTAGAGATTTCTAGTTTGCTGGGTTGAGGTCAGCTTCTATTTGCTCTCGCAGAAGATATTTTATACTTTAGTTTTCTGTTAACCACTGAAGTTGGGCTGTATTTCATTATGACAAAAGTAAGGTGGTGATCATGAAGTTGATTAGTCAATATACTCATACATCAGCTCAAGGAAGGGAAACTCTCCCTTCAGAGAGAAATCACTGCTAG
The DNA here is from genome assembly GCF_019279795.1 of Protopterus annectens. NCBI lineage: Eukaryota > Metazoa > Chordata > Ceratodontiformes > Protopteridae > Protopterus > Protopterus annectens. The sequence goes on from NC_056743.1 coordinate 741,785,470, forward strand.
CTCACATCAGAAGAGGGCACTGGAAATTATTGTGCTATGAAAGCGCACCCCATTTAAACAAACTAAGTAACCTGTCATATGTACTGAACTGCACAGCATTCAGACCACACAAATATTTAACTTAGAGTCAAAATATTGTACAATCAGGAAACTATGTAGCCAGCAAAAAACACCTACAAAAACATTTAGTAATCTGCAAATTTGACATTTTCAGCTGTGCTTGTGTGCATATATGTTTGTGTAATGCATGTGTGTGTATATTTATTTATATACATATATGTATGTATATATATATATATATATATATATATATATATATATATATATATATATATATATATACACACATATATATATATATATATATATATATATATATATATACGTGTGTGTGTGTGTGTATATATATATATATATATATATATAATATACACACACATGCATGCACACATACATGTACATCTGTACATATTTGTGTTTTAATATTGTGTTATATCACAGTAGTTTTAAGTAGTACTTGTCTGAATCTCTTGCACAAAAAATTATACTTACTTCTAAGAGCTCTCAGACAATATATTACACGTAAACATTACAGCATTTAGCTACTGATCTTAGCATGTTACAAAGTGACACTCATATGTGTGTAGTAAATATTCTTTCAAACAAGTAAGTTGAGAGGAGGTGCAGTTATGCAGGCCACAGTATGATGTGCATATAAGGTATTTACAGGGCATTCCTTTCTGGACAGTTCAAGAATATGTAAATAGCATGAAAATTCTCTCAAGTTTGTTTTGATAATGAGCAACGTAAGTTCTTATCCTATGCTACATTTTTATTTATGTTTTTTATCTTTATTGTGTTAGCACTTAATTTGTTTGTGCCCCATTTTGATGGTTGTTTTAAAGATGCATGCTTAGTGAAACAGGGAAGAGCAAAAATGTTAATCTCAGAAAAGAAGAAATAAGAAGTACTTGAAAAAGAAATGGTGGTTGGGTCAGACTTTTTAATATGAAGGAACTTAGCATTTAAGAATTCTATCTTTGCTGTTTGTCATTTGCTTGCAGGTTGCAGGAAAAAGGCTCTACTGCACTTGGACCAGCTGCCCTTTTATCTATAGCAATGGCTTCAAAAATGCCAGGGTCAAAGGTGAGTTACTGATATGTGAGGCTGCTACATTCTATTTTTTTTCCAGGGTGTATTAGGCCTGATTCCATCTATACATTCACCCTTTCTCCACCCTGTAGAGCTCTCCCTGTCTTTTGCAGTATATAAGCATTCTTTGATTGTATCACTCACAAATAACTTTGTTTTCCAGAACTGGTCATTAGACTGCAAAGGTTTCAAATGCTATGTACAGCTAATAATATAATAAAAATAATCAGCCATAATCTTGAGTGGTGGTGAGTAGTAAAAAGCTTTAATTGTGTCTTTCGGCTTTTTCCGGTGAGGGGTCGCCGCAGCGGAACTCCGGTCCGCTAATGATTGGCAGTTGATTTTTACGTACTGGCTTGCTAAGCCTGACACAACCTTCAACGAAAGTACGCCCATTCACGCATGTCTCCACGCAGAAGACACTCTAGCTGAGAATCAAACCGGACAGCGTCTTACTGTGAGGCGACAACGCTACCGCAGCACCATCTGTCTAAAACTTGATCGTATCTGAACACAGCAACACCTAAAAGACAGTCTTCCTGTGTTTTCACACCGAATGGAGGTTTGAAAGATGGGCTTTCTCCCTCCCTACTCCCAGTTCATGAGAAAAAGGATGAAAGGTGTATGGACTTGGAGAGATATTGTCCTTACAGAACGCAAAGTAAGATTCTTGAAAAATAAAAGTCAGCAGCCCAGATATCCTTCTATTAGACATAATCACTTTGAAGACAGTCTGATGTTCATCATATTGATCACTGCTACAATAGCGTTGGCTATATATGGGTTATATCCTGACAAGGGTATGACAGCTGATTAGCTTCCAAAGCTTCAGGACACCTTCCACATGTTCAAGCCATAAAGAAGCTTGAGCTGAGCTTCTTAAAAAAAGGGTTAGAGCACAAAGCCCTTCCAAGATTTCTCTCCTGCAGAAGAGAATGCTAGTCTATGGGCTTTCAAGGATTGATGGTCGACTTGTGCTGTTCCATTGCTGGGTAGATAAGTTCCCTTAGGGGAAAAACCTTCCCCATTTTAATATGTATTGTTTAATTTTAATTTCCTGGTTAGGAATGTTATTTTTTATTAGAAGTTTGTTTAACTGACCGCCTGTACTTTTAAATAGGAGCACACGTTTTTTTCCTGTCAGTTTTAAAAGTTGGTAAAAGTAGTTGAAAACTAGTTTTCCTGTAGAAAAAATCTTTATTTTACCTTTTAGAGACAGAAAAATGTATTAAAATGCTTTTTACTGTGTTTTACTGGGAAAAAAGGGACTTTTGTCCGCTTTAAATTACTAACAGTTGCCTGTGCAGCTTGTTTTCCTCAGGAAAGAGCATGATTTGTGTCTTGACCATGGAACAAACTTCTGGTCCCAATGTTGGTTTTTCCAGCCAGAAAAAGACAAAATTAAACAAACAGCCTTTTGCACCACAGCAGGCTAGCAATTTGTCTCCATAGGCTTCTCTGTCCCTCAGAAAATACTATGAGCTTTTACAAATGGAATATCCAAAATCTTCACCCTGTAATTCGCTTTATAGACAGCCTGCTGCACCAAAAAAGGCAAGTAGATTACATAAAGTTCCTCAGTTTTTCATACTTTTGTACACTCTTCCTAAACCTGACCCAGCAGCTATTACTTTAGTTAATCCTACTGCTGCTAAACATTTGAATAATTCCAATCCTACTCTTTCTGACAAGGATAGGAAGATTGATAAGTATGGGAAAAAGTGTATGCTTCTGCAACTTTGATTTTTCAGAATTGTGAATTGTCAGGCTCGTATGTTAATTTATTGTGACTAATTGTGAAAGTATGAAGAACGTTTTGTCTACACTTTCTTATTGTAAGGAAACATCTGCTTTAAATAAGTTTCATCCATTTTAAAAGTCACAACTCATTGTTTACAATGTGTGTGACTCTGATACTTCTTCCAGGGCTCTAGTCACTGGTACTGTTTTTAGGAGGTTTGCCTGGCTGCATTCTCAGAATCTCCCAGATGATGTGAAAAATGAGATTTTAAATTGTTCTTTGGATAGAGATTTAGTTTTTGGCCCTGCTGCTGCAGAGGTGATCAGAAAGTGTGATGAAAGGGGTTAAGTTGATACAGGGAATCGTGACGATTTTCAGCCCTCTTTTTTTCTAAATTTTCTTAGGGATTCAATGATCCCTTATACACTTTTGGCAAAAACAAAACAAAATAAACAGACTCAACAAAATATGGGTAAACAGATGTTTAAGAAGAAATAGCAGGGAGATTTCAAAAAATAATTTAGGAACCCTCCAAAATCAAGGACAGTGCATCAAGTCAAAATGGCTATTTAAGGGACCTTCCCTCCCACCTGGCAGTCTCTCTTTCCTTTCCATAAATTATGAAACTCACTTTTCTCTTTGGCAAGAGGTAGTTTCAGGCAAATAGGTTCTGAAAATAATGTATCAGCACTAAAAATGAGTGGGAGGAAGTCCCTCCATTCTAGGGGTAATTCTTTATCCACCAGACCAAACCAGATTCCTTTATTTCTTTGTTTTTCAACACGTCTCAGGAAGTGTTAGAACCAGTTCTTCCTTCCCAGGTTGGGAAACATTTTTATTCAAGAATGTTTTTAGTACCAAAGAAAGAAAATGCTTGGAAACCAGTTCTGGATCTTTCATTCCTAAACCTATTTCTGATAGGGCCCATGTTCAAAATGATGACACTTCACAAGCTGATACTTCTTCCTCATTTAAGTTTCCTGTAAAACTAGATTTAAAAGATGCTTATCAAATTCCTATTCATCTAGACTTCATGTATTTCATAAGATTTTGTGTGTCTGGATCACATTATCAGTTCTCTGCCTTACCCTTTGGACTATCCACTAAAGTAAGAGTGTTCAGAAAGTTTCAAGCCGAAGTTAAGCTCATTGTAGGATACAGGGTATCCACATTTTTCATATTTAGATGACTTACCTATCTTTGCCGAGTCTTTTTCAAAGTCTCAGAGATCTCTCACTTAGGTGAGAAATCTGATACACAAGCTGAATTTCCAAGATAACATTCAGAAGTCTTTTTTGACCCCTTCACACAGGATTATGTTCTTGGGGTGTCAGCTAGACACCTCAATTCAAAGAGCTTTCCTTCCACAGGAAAAAAATAGATCTATTTCCACATCTATTTACTTGGTTTTCCTATCAGACTTTGGTCACTGCGTTTCTCCAAATTGTTTGGGTTTCTAATACTACGACAGGAATGGATGCCATTCCTAAGACAAAGTACAGTTAAAGTTCATGAAATTAGTATTGTTTCAATCTTTGATGTCAGCCAGAAGTGTTCTTCGCAGCACCCGCAATGTGCCCATCAATGACTCCTGCAATTCATATGGAGTTACATGTATTGGTAACCTATTTAAATATGATTGTAGATTATTTTATATAAGACCCGTTGCTCCTACTACTATTGGAACTGTCTGTGTATCTTTCTTCCATATTGCTGTCATTTCTCCTGCAAATCCTGATATTTTTATTACTTTGGGTCTCTCTGTATGCAAGACACTGCAGTAACTGGGTGAGGTGATTTCAATGATCAGTGCTACTTTTGTCTTTTTTCATGGACCACTATATCTGGTTTTCTAGCATCTATCTTTTGAATTGTTGGTAATAGGTGATCCCATGTGATATTAACTTCATCATTTTCTATGATGCTTTGTTGCTCATTTTTCCAGTGTTTTTCAGCCACTTCAGTTCCATAATGTTTTCACAATCCCAATCTCTAGTGCAACAGTCTTAACACATTATTATGTCTTTCAGTATACCATCCTTCTGCCATTAGTATATCACAACCAACAACGAGGTGTGCAACTGTTTCCAATTCTGTTTTGTAAAACCTACATTTGTCTGTTTCTCCCACATGTTCAATGGACTTTGTAAACCAACGTGTATGTGTATCCCACTATCTTAGGCTGCCAATATTCATCTCTTGGTTTGAGTTCTCCTCTCCTTAACCATTCCTGCATTCAATCCTGATCAACATGAGGTTCTTCCAGAATTTCTATATACTTGCAGTTATATTTATGCATTTTCCACATTTCTTGCCATCTCATCTGGTCCTTTGCATTATATTCTTTCTTTTTTGTTTTTTTGGCACATTCAGTTGCTGCCTGACTTTTATCTACTTCTGGTTTGATTTCCATTCCTGCTTGGCACCAATATGCTTCTGCTAGACTAAGGGAAGTTACCTTAGATTTATTCTCTTCATGTTTCAAAACTTTCACGACATTTGGGTCTTGTGAGGTCAGCAGGTATATGTGGAGTCCCACGACTGCAGATCTATACATGTACACTACACATGAGAAACATACAATGATATCTGAAGTTTGTTTGGTCCACGCACCAACACTCTTTGTCTTTTCAAGTCACAGTGCTGAGATTTGTCAGAAGAGAAACTACTTGGTGGACACGGAAAAATTACATAAATCCAGATCTCTTCTTCTCCCTCCATGCTACAAAGCTTCAGACTTTGCTTGAGGAGCAATTTCAGGAGTGATAAAATTGCAAGGTTGTGCAGGACACCAAGGACATATGGAAGGACATAAATATAAGAGATGCTTGACTTGATCATGACACTCAACTCTCTGAATCATCTTTGGTCCGTTGGACCTCTTCAAGTTGTTATGGACAATATTACAGTCATGTGGTACATTAGCAAACAAGGGGGAACTTGGTTATAACCCCTTTGCTGACTAGCCATGTTAGCTTGGAATGGACTTCAAAGCATGATCTCACTCTACAGGCATTCCCCATCCAGTCAGAGCAAACTTGTGTTGCCAACACGCTAACCACAACAAAGGCAGACTCTCATGAATGCAAACTAGATTAGTTGTCGTCCAAGATTTATCCATCTGTGGGGAGCTCCTCAAGTAGAACTATTTTCTGCCTGTCTTTGAACCATCAGCTGGCAAGATTCTGTTCCAGGACTCCATGCAAGAAGTCCTTGAAACCAGATGTCATTTCCTTTCCTTGGACAAGAATGTTATTGTATGTTTTTCCACTGATATTCATGTTACTTCTGGGGATTCAGAAGGAATCGCCCAAAAATTTTGTGGTGACTTCCTTCTGGCTTAGGCAATAGTAGTTCTCTCTACTTTTGAAAGCAGCCAGAGGCAGTTACCACATGCTTGCACACAGAGTGGATTTATTCTCACAAGATCAGGGGTGTTTGATATATTCAGACCCTAATCAATTTCAACTGGATGATGGGGTCTTGATTTCCTTTGAGGCACCAGTTTACTAAGGGCACACAGCAGGTACTAATATAGGCAACAAAGCATGTTTCTAGAAAATCATATATTAGTAAAGAGAAAAGGTTTTTCTAGTTGGTGCCTGCAACATAATCAGCACCCATTCAGAGTAGTGTTTCTTTGGTTTTACAGGGAGGCTGCCTTTTCCCTTTCTGGAAAGGCCAAAATCACCCTACACCTTTTCTATCCATTCCACCAAGAGCTTAACTGAAGATGATATGGAGAGGATGATGAATATCTTATTCTGGGTGAGATGGTTGTCAGGTTCCTCTTTGGCCACAGCCCTCTTGAGTGTGGGAGTGGATTGTACCTTTACCCCTCCAAGTTTTCTTCCTCTGAAGACATTGGAAGCATTGGCGTTCAACTCCAAACCATCCGGCACTGACTGCATCGGTTTTGGAGATATCCTGTCTTCAGAACCGGTTCTTGCTCAGAGGTCTTTGGTCCCTTCAGATTCAGAAGACCCATGGGGCCATGTCTGTCCTGCCAGCTCTGGGAGGTGTAAGTAGACACCTGTTTTTTTGGAACCTTCTCTGCACCTTGGGGCTTCAGCATGGATCACCTTGGCTCCGGCTTTGGTCACGGACGCTGTCTCCTCGGAATGGGGAGTGACTATGGTTCTGAGGCAGTCTTTCTTGATTCTGTGCTCTCTTCTCTCTTTTGGGGGGGGGTCCAACTTCCAAGGCTATGGAGAGAGCTCTGACTGCCACAATCAGACAGTTGGTGCCTTCCACTTTGGAGCCAGTGTCCCTTTCTTCCTCATGGCCAGATATTCATCCTGCACTCCCACTGAGTCAGTGAGTGCCAAGACCTCAGGAGTCTCAGATAACAGTTCTCTCCTCTTCTGATGCCTCCCCAGATTATCCCACTGAGGAGGTCCCTAAGAAGAACAAATGTAAGAGGAAGCACTTGGATTCCCCAGAGGAATCGATCACCGAAGACACTGACTTTGATGAAGGTGAGGGATCCCCAAGGTCACCCCCTGATGTCTCCTTTGGAGATATCCTGGAAATATTGAAACAGAGAGGTGACTGGAAGTCCCAAAATCCCTCTTCTGAGGAGTCACTGTACCTGCAGGCCTTTGGCAGTCAACCCTCTATTTCTTGGGTGACTCCACCCACTGATGAGCTCATTCAGTTGGTCTCTCAGTGGGTATGGAAGGCCCTTGACACTGTTGAACCTATCCCCAGTAGACCTGACAAAATTATGTCCACCCCTGGAGGCAAACAGTTCTGAGCCAAAGGATTAGCTGTTGATGCCATGGTCTTGGTGGCAGCCACAAAGAATGAACTAGCCAAAGAAGGTTCCTCTAGCCATACACTCAACAGAGAGTCTCAGGCAATGGATAAGTTTGGGAAGTGGATCTATGTTTCATCGACCTTTGCCTTAAGGTCCTTGAATTTCTTGGCACATTTCACCAGACTTCAAAAGGATCTGGTCAAGGAGTTATTGGATACCCTCACAGGAACCATTTCTAAGCACATCCAAGAAAAGGTGGCTTTCCAGTTGGCTACTCTGGAGTCTGTGTCCAATCCATCCATGAGGCTCATTAGTCATGCAACTGAAGGGACCACCAGAGCAGCGGGTTCTGGTGTTCCCATTAGGAGATGTGCCTGAATGCACCTATGTAGACTTTGCAAAGCCATTTAAGTCTTCATTCATCAATGCACTCTTCAATTGGTTGTCCCTGTTTGGTCCAAAAGTTAGAGAAACTTTATCCGGGTGTGAGGACAATGGAAAGACTCTTTCTGCTATGGGCATACATTTTTCCACTCCTTAATGACCATTCTCTAGGAATCAGAGAAGCAGTGGAAAAATGTGGTTCAAAAAGTCTCAAGGGCCTTTTCAGGAGACAAGTGGGGGTAGTTTCCCGAGGGTCAGGGGGATAGACTTCAATGGAAAGTGCAACCCACGCAGCAGAGGTGGCCCTCAGGGTTTGGGGATTCTTTCTCTGGTAAATCATGAATGGAGGCCCAGTTGCCTTTCCCTAGAGACAGTTGGGGGATGCTTATCCTTGCACAAAAATGCCTGGCTGCAAATAACATTGGATGCTTGGGTAAGGAGGATTATATCCAGAGGCTATACAATTCCCTTTATAATGCAAGAAAATCCCTGACATTCCACCCAGTCAGAGGAAACAAGCAGTTCTAGAAATCAAAAAACTGCTAGAAAAAGAGAGTCATCCAAGGAGTCCCACCTGACCAGAGAGAGTCCTGAATTTACTCAAGATTCCTTATAGTGCCAAAAAAAGACAAGGGACTGGAGACAATTTTTGGAGCAAAGTGTACTGAATAAATCAGTTCACCAAACCAAATTCCAGATGGTCATGGTACAGTCCATTCTTCCATTATTGGAATAAGATGGTTGGATGTACTGAATAGATCTTCAGGATGCATATTACTGTATCAAGAATAGACAATCCAGAAGATTCCTCCGCTTCTGGCTGGGAGCCAATCACTTTCAATTCAGAGTTTTGCCCTTTTGGTCTCACCACAGACCCCAGGGTGTTTACCAAGTGTATGGCAATAGTATAATCTCACTTGAGGCTGCAGGGATTCTGAGTGTTTCTGTATTTAGATTATCTTATTACTGCTCCAACCAGGTAGCAATTGATAGAAGCAAGAGACCATGTACTTCACATGTGCACTTATCTAGGAATAACTATAAATTACAAAAAGTTGAAATTGACCCCAGCTCAGAATTTAGAGTTCATAGGACAGCGCAGTGGTGCAGCGGTTAATGCTGTCACCTCACAGCAAGAGGTTCTCCGGTTCGATTCTTGGCTGGGGTGCCTTCTGTGTGGAGTTTGCATGTACTCCCTGCATTCGCGTGGGTTTCCTCTGGGTACTCCGGTTTCCTCCCACATTCTAAAGACATGCTTCTGGAGCATTTCTCCCCGGGCCTCTGCTGAAAACAGGATCTGTGGATCCTAGTCGGACTTTCCCGGTCAACAAATGTTAAATAAATAAATAGGAGCCATTCTAGATACTCATAGGAGGTTACTAGGCTATAATGGTACCAGGGCCCTTAAAAGCCTAGCCAAGTTCAACCCATGTTCCTAGGGGTGTCTGGTTCAAGCAGACACTAAAATCAGCACCTATTGTTCCTATCCAAGAAGGATACAGGTGGAACCCCTGGGGCAAATTTCTGGTTACCCATCCAGTTGTCCAAATTACACTTAAATAGGGCCAATGAGGGGCTTTGTGTAACATAAATAGGAAGCTTGTTCCGAAGGTGGGGCAACATCTGTGAGACAAATCTTTCTCTCCAGCAAGTTCTGCTGATGTCACATACCAGGTTAAGGTCCTTTGTGCAAGTGACCCATGTGCCATTTGACTTGTGAATGTGCAGCATTTCCATTAAAGCTTGGTCAGGGATTGCTCTGTATGCAAGGCATATATTGTATGCAAGGTTGTCTCTGAGCAGTCTGTAACACAGAGTAAAGTGACAATAATTTCAGTCTGTCCGCATAAGACAGATTTTGAAGACCCTGAATTTTCTTTGTAAGGAACCTTTGTGGTCTCTTCAGTTGATGAAGGTGTTTGGAAAGGAACACACCAAAGGCAGCATTGTACTGTATTATTAGTCTGATGAGGGAAGAGTACAGAGGTGTTTTAACCTCTTTTTTTTTTTTAGGAGGCAATGCCCTCACTTATGAGATGAGCAACATAAAATGCTGTTATTATCACTGTGGAGACCTGGTGATCGAAATTAAGTTTGCTGTCAACCTTTGTGCCCAGATCTCTTACCACTGACTGTGTGCTTAGGGTATTCCTATTGATGTAGTAGTCTGCAGGAACATCACCCTTGCCATAGGGGATGATGATGCATTTTTTTTTTAATTAAGTTTAAGACCCTGACTTTGGCACCAGTCATTAGTCTGCAAAAGACTATCTTGCAGGATGTTGACATCACTAGGGGTGTCAATGGTCCTTTAGTTTTAGCCTGTACTTCAGAGAAGTAGATTCTGAATAGTAGGGGTCCCAGAACCAATTTGTGTGGAACATCACTGGTTACAGGTCTGCTGGAGGAGGTGGAGTCCCTATTTTGACTGTATGAGTTTTATCAGTGAGACAGTTTGCAACCCACCTGACAATATATGGGTTGATACCCAGCTGGGTGAGTTTATCAATGATGCCTGAGTGGGGGATTGTGTCAAAGGTCTTGGCTAAGTCTAGGTAGGCCATTATGCACAGATTTGCCCTGATCTAGGGCTTTGGTGACTATTTCGAAGAAGTCTACTAAGTTTAACAGGCATGATCTTCCCTTGACAAAGCCAAACTGAGTGAGGTCAAATGTTTGGAGGTTTCCTATATCTTTGTTAATAAGGTCAATGATGATTTGTTCCATGGCCTTGCAGATAAGACTGGTCAGGCTAATGGGTCTGTAGTTCCAGGGTCCATGGATGCACACCCTTTGTGCAAAGGGATGATGGTAGCTGTTTTCCATTCAGCTGGAAAAAAGCCAGTGCTTAGCCTGTGATTGAAAAGCATGCTCAATGGTAGTGGTGCTTATTCCTGCTTTAACCCATGTAGGACAGAGCCCGGGATGTTGGTTGTCTGGTCCCACAGAGGCTGTGTTTTTGGCCTTGGAGAGGGATTTAAGACCTGCTCCTTGGAAGATAATAGGTAGGGGACAGTTGCTAGGGATGCTTTGTGGTATATGTGGCGGGGACAGGGGAGTTAAGTTTTCACTGAGCCTGTCAGCCAGTAGGTTTGCTATATCCATAGGTTCCATATATGTAGTGCCATTAACTACCAGTTCAGCACAAATCTGGGCTTTACCTTTGAGGTTATGGATGTAACTAAAGAATGCCTTGTAGTTATCCTTAGTGAGGGAAGCTAATTTGGATTTGTAGATAGCTTTGGAGGACTTTACTAGGAGCCTTATTTGCTTGTTTAAGTTGAGGATGGAGTGGTTCTAGTTCTGAGACAATTCCTTCCTACTCTTAGTAATTTCTTTCTCCTATTGTATAGCCTATTAATGGTAGTTGTCCACCATGCAGGTTTGTTTTTCCTTGAAGATCTTGCTTTGGGTCTATTAGGTACAGCAGAGTTAGTACAATTGTACAGATGTTTGTATAAAGTATTGGTGTATAACTCAACATAAGTCTCTGTTCCATTAGTGGGGGGAGAGGCTATGAAACTACTTATGCCATTACTTAAGCAGTTGTAATTGGTCTTTGAGAAGTTTTTTAGTCTAGTTGTTGCTAATTGGTGTGGGGGGGGGGGCTTGTGTTATAGTTACTTCTAGCGAGACTGATTTGTGGTCAGATCCCACCAGGGATGGTCACACACTGGGGTGGGATCTGCATTCTATGGGCGGGTAATTAAGGTCACCCAAAACCAGGATGCTTATTTGTATCTTGATTGACTCAAGTAGATCAAGTAGGCTGAATGGATGTCCTGACTCATGGAGGGGGTCCTATAGCTGGCAATGACCTGAAGAGGGGTCTTAGCTACAGTCAGTTACACCTGAAGTAATTCAAGGGAATTGTGCTGTTTAAGCAATATAGAGGTGTATTTATCTTCAATGAATATTGATACACCACCTCCTTTAGTTCTCATGCCTTAAGTTTGTGGTCTGAACGTTTGGTAGGAAATGTAACCTGATATAGTTTGGACAAAATCCCTAGTGCTGTTGGACCTGGATATCTGCCTCTGAATAATGCAGTATATCCCCTCTATGGTGTGCTGCAAGTAAAAGGACTGCACCCTGAAATAAAAAGGGAAGCTACTCTACCTTACCCACAATTTGAAAACTAAAATAAGGTATATCCCCTCTACGGTGTGCTGCAAGTAAAAGGACTGCGCCCTGAAATAAAACGGAAAGCTACTCTACCTTAACCCACAATTTGAAAACTAAAATAAGGTATATCCCCTCTACGGTGGGCTGCAAGTAAAAGGACTGCACCCTGAAATAAAACGGGAAGTTACTCTACCTTACCCACAATTTGAAATCTAAAACAAGGTATATCCCCTCTACGGTGCGCTGCAAGTAAAAGGACTGGACCCTGAAATAAAATAGGAAGCTACTCTACCTTACCCACAATTTGAAAACTAAAATAAGGTATATCCCCTCTATGGTGCACTGCAAGTAAAAGGACTGCACACTGAAATAAAAAGGGAAGCTACTCTACCTTACTATTATTTCAATTAACGTAAGGGCTTGCATACTTCTTGAAGCCACAAGCTCCTAATTGAATTGCTGTGTTGGGTTGTGTAGATGTTGTATTTCTAGCTCTGAATTAGCGCTCTCTGTGTTCGCACCAGGTATATCCCCTCTACAATGTGCTGCAAGTAAAAGGACTGCACTCTGAAATAAAATGGGAAGCTATTCTACCTTACCCATGATTTGAAAACTAAAATAAGGTTAATATTAAGTGTATTTGACATTTTCTGCAAGTATTTTCCTTGCCAACAGGGTCCTCAGTACAAGCGTGATTACCCTAGGATTCCCCAATTGCTAAATCCGCTCTAGTCAGCTACTGCTGTAACTACCTTAAAACTGTGTAAAATTGTAAACAGCAGTTTGAATATAAGGAAAAATCATATCAAAAAGCTAAGACCTGTATTAAAATATTACGTCCATAAAAAAAAAAAAAATAAATTTAAGCTAATTCTATTCCTCTCTAACTCTTAAAGAAAAGGTTACCTTGTGGCTTAGTATAAGCCCCGCTCCACTCGCCCTCACTTCGCTCGGGCTCGCTCCGCGCCCCTCCCTGCTGCCAAATTCCATCCGCCCCCGGTGGTGCTAAATTTCAACCTCTTCTAACCACACCTATTCCTTCCACACCCAATCAATAACATCTTATTAGACCATAGCACCTCCCCCCACCTTCTGGTAATTACTTATTTCCCCATATTAAGTATAGCTCCTCCCTCAAGCATCAGCCAGGCAATATGTCATCACCCAATATGCTGTTGCTACCATCACTACTAGCCCTCCTACTTATTCCATATCTTTCTACCCTATATGAAGACTGGCCCTATCTAGGTTTTCATCATCCGTTGTACCAAACCAACCCCTCTCTAATACCTAATAAGACAGGCCACATTATATCCCCCCACAATCCCCACCTATCCGAGACCAAACTCTACCAATTCATCAGACCTAGAACCATCAGGCCTAAAGACAAACACTATATCAAACATATATATATAAAACCCTCAAGTTTATTTCCACCTTAAAACATAGACTTGCTATGGATGGTGATGTCCACCCAAATCCAGGCCCATCCCCCATCTGACACTTGCTCCATGTATGTCACACCCCCTCACCTCTCACTAACCACAAGACCCCTAAACTCTTTCCTAGCCTGCCATTTAAATATTATGAGTATAAACAATAAGATCCACAACCGCCATGCCCTATTAGCAACTTATTCCCCAGATCTGTTATGTCTTACAGAAACCTGGCTAAAACCAGGTACCAAAGATACGGAAGTAATCCCACCAGGTTATGACATACTAAGAGAAGACTGTAAAACTAGAAAAGGTGGTGGTGTAGCTGTCTTCTGTACAAACACATTAGAGGTTACCCTAGCCTCTCCACAACCCCCCAATGAATAATGCCGAAATTCTAATCGCTAAAATACAACTCAACAAAAATAAAAGTATTAACATCGCATGTATTTATATCCCCCCAGGCAACAACAGCAGTAACACCCTTGAGGACTTTCTTTATTGGTTATCCTGTACCCACCCCCAAGAAACTATGGTGTTAGTGGACTTTAATATTGATTGGAATTCCTGCTCCTCTGATTCTACATCTACCCTTATAAATCTACATTGTTTCACCCAGCTTATATCCACTCCTACCAGGATAGGAAAACCCAATAACAAAGAAAGTATCCTCAAATGGATTCTTATTAACAATCACCCAGACCAGTACAATGCAGGCACACTCCTAGAGGGCATGAGTGATCACTTACTCACATATATCATCAGGTACAAGTTAGACAACCCCCATCTTACTACCGTTAGAAATAACAAAAACTTTAACACCAGTTCCTTTCAGAATGAACTTAAAGCTTGCAATTGGTCAATACTCAAGCAACTTCCACTTGATGATGTGGTAGCCTACTTCAATTCCATATTCCTTAATATTCTAGATTCCCATGCTCCTGTACACTCCATTAGAACCAAGTCTAAAATTACACCCTGGTTCTCTAAATTTAGAGTCCAAAGCCAAAATCTTATCTAGAAATAAAGAATTGAACAAATGGCGTACCTCAAAAGACCCACAAACCCACTAGAGATTCAGGCAACTTAGAAAAGAAACAAAAAATTCTATCCTAGCAGATAAAAAAAAACTTTTTCCTCCATCTCCAAGAAAAACAACAAAACAAACCCCAAAAGTTCTGGGTAGGAATCAAAAAGTTCTTGCGTCCAGGACAGTCAACTACTCCCACCCAACAACCTGCAACCAACAATGCCCTGAGGACTTTGCAAATACATTTAATAGTTTCTTCACAGAAACCATTCGTTCCCTGGCTAACCAACTTAACCAATTGACAACCACCTCCCCTATCCCAAGCCGAAATAATGCTACAGCTACCTCGGCCTCCTCATTTACCTTCCATCTTCTGTCCACATCTACAATTAGATTTCTACTTAAGCTAAAACCCACCACCCTAGCAGCTGATCTTCTTCCTGCACAGTATCTGCAAAAAGCAGCAGATGCCATTGCTTACTCCATCTCCATTATCAATAACCGTACCTTATCTGAAGCCACCATCCCCACAATTTGGAAAATATCCCATATTATTCCTCTCCACAAAGGAGGCAGCTCACTAGAGCTATCTAACTTTAGACCTATAGCAATACTTTCACCTCGAGCCAGAATCATGGAAAAATGTGTCCATAGACAACTGATGTCCCATCTCACTCAAAACAAAATTCTAGCCAGTTCACAGCATGGCTTCAGGCCAAATCATAGCACCACCTCAGCCTTACTATCCTTTTCTAATACCATTAATCAAAACAGAAACAATAACAAACTCACATCAGCCCTCTTCTTAGACCTCTCTAAGCCCACTTTAAAAACATTATCACTTAATGACCACACGCTAAAATGGTTTCAGTCATATCTGGGCAGCAGACAACAAGCTGTACTATGGCGGGATAAACTTTCATCACATTTACCTGTCACCATAGGCATTCCCCAGGGCTTTATCCTTGGTCCCCTTCTCTTCCCTATCAACAACCTGTCCACCGCCACTCCCCAGGCCACATGCGTACAATACGCAGACGACTCTACCTTAATCTGTTCAGCCACCTCCCTTACAGATCTCTTGGCAATCACCCAAAACACATTTAACCTAGTTGAAACGTGGTTCTCAAGTCGTCAATTCATTTTAAATCCTAACAAAACCAAATTGCTCACATTCCCACCTACCTGTAAGACCCCCTCCCCACTGTTCTCCATTAAATCATCCAACGGCACAATTGTATCACCAGATGCCCATACTAAGCTTTTAGGTGTCACTATCGACAACTCCCTTAAATCTGACACCCACATTAATCAAACCATCAAAACTGTCAACAAAAAACGTGGGTCCCTCTATAAGATCAGATGTTTCCTTAGCCCGCACGCCAGATCTACTATTGCTTGCACACACCTGCTGTCAACCCTTCTCTATGCCTCTCCCCTTCTTACTAACCTAAACCAATCAACACTTAGCAAACTAGCCATCTGCTATGATCACATTGCTAGATTTGCAACAGGTATGGCCTATAGGACCCACCACCGCCTTAACCTGAAGCACCTGGGGTGGCTAGAATGCACTAGCCTACTTCACTGTAGCCAGCTCAAAATAGCCCATCAAATTCTTCACCACCCTGAAAAAACACCTGCTCTTAAATGTATCATTAACCCCTATAATAACTTGCTATCACGTTGATCCTCTAGTAAACTATTAGTCTAAACATCTAAATCCAGTAATGCTGCTGGTGAATCACTATACTCTATGTAGAAAAAATCTGGAACTCTCTGCCTTCTGTTCTCACATTAGAACCATCTTTCTCACAATTCAAAAAAAAATCTTAAACTACATCTGGCAATGTTCCTGTTCCAAACCAGGTTAGCCCTTCCTACATTCTCTGGATATGCTTAGCTACTGTGCACCTTAATCTATGCATTATGTAATTGAAACAGACCTATTTCTGCCCTCTTACTTTTACTTCCCTGTTTAAATGTATGTTTATTGTACAGTAACATAACTATTTTTTATACTGAACATTGTATTGTAACTGAAAAACTTTCTTAGAATGCGTTTAACTGTTTGTTTACTAACCTGGAGCTTTTCTCCCCGGGCCTCCGCTGAAAATGGACATGTATCCAGAAGGACTCTCCCGGTTAACAAATGTAAAATAAAGTAAAATAAAAAATATAGCTGGGGCACTTTCCACTGCCTTAAACCAGGTCTCAGTGACTGCACAAACTTCTATAGCTGTTCTTCTCCCTGTGAGATTACAGAAAATCAGATTTCAGGTACAGAAGCTAATCAGCAACAGAAAAAGTGTCCATTCTCCTAGTCTTCCAATCTCTGGGCTCCATGGCTGTAGCTGTAACTCTAGTTCCTTTGGCAAGATACCATATGAGGATACTGAAATGGTTGCTAGTGTCTCAGTGGTCAATGTTACACAAATCCATGTTGGACTTGATTTTGATCACCAATCTTTGCAGAAAAGATTCTGGAGGTGGATGCATTCCAAAGATATTCTTCTTGGCCATCTCTTTGTCCCAGCACAACCCCAAGCTATAGTGACCATGGACACCTCCAAGAGGAGGTGGGGGGCATTATCTGGGCAAGACTGTCCAAGAAACTTGGTCCCACACAGAGGCCAACTTGCATATCAATATACTGGAGCTAAGGGCAGTGCTTTTAGCATTGCAATCATGTCAGATTGCTCTTCCTTCGAGAACAATGGTGATTCAAACAGACAATAGGTCAGTGGTTTGGTACATCAACAAAGGGGGGAACTAGACCCCATCCCTTTGTTGAGAAGCTCTTGGACTGTGTCAGTGGGCAATCTCTTCCAACCGCTTTCTGATAGCAGTGCACATTCTGTGGGAGTTCCATTGTAATAGCAGACAAACTAAGCAGGTGTATTCTCCTGCCTTATGAGTGGTCCCTCATTCCAAACATGATGGAATGGATTCTCCATAAAAGAAGCCAGCCTTGCTGTGACCTGTTTGTTTCTCCCCCTGAACAACAACTGCAGCAACTACTATGCCATGATCCCCCCTATGAGGGAGTCACTGAGAGATGCCCTTATTCACATTTGGCCCTTCGGACTGCTGATTGTCCTTCCCGCAGTTCCACTAATCCTGAAATTCCTACAGAAAGCAATCAGGTTGAAGAGCAAAGTAATCCTCGTTGCACCGTATTGGCCTTGACAAATGTGGTTCTCCTTTCCATGGCCTTATCTGATTCAACAACCTTGGATTCTGGACCCAGCTCCAGACCTTCTCTCTCATCCAGAGGGATTAATCCATGTGAACATTGTGAACCTCAAGCTGACAGCTTGGTTTCTCCAGTTCGGTTAATAGCCAGGCATCCGTTAATAGCCAGGCATCCCTCACTCTCTTCCCTGGTACGTCATATACTTAGCCTCTCACAAGCCAGCTTACCTGTAAGCTATATGCTAGTAAAGGAAGGGGGTTTACCTTTTGGACTTGTAATAACAATGTTGACCCTATTTCAGCACCCAAAGATAAAGTCCTAGAATTTTTAGCTTCACTTTTTAAAGCAGGTGCTTCCCAGTCTACTATAAGAATTCAGTTAGCTGCTATTTCAAATTTCCACAATGTTTTTAAAGAATCCTCTTTGGCTTCTCATTAGCTATGCAAGGCCTGCTTAAAAGGAGTCGTCTTGTTAAAACACCCTACAAAGTTCCTACTTCACCTTGGGATCACAACTTACTGCTACAAGCCACTGTTCAACTTCCTTTTGAACCTTTAGCCAAATGCGATTTGATATTTTTATGCTGGAAAACTATATTTTTGGTGGCAGTAACTTCAGCCAGAAGGATTTCAGAAATGCAGGCTTTATCATGTAAACCTCCTTACCTGATTTTCCATAAAGATAGAGGTTCACTGAGAACCCACCCCTTCCTTTTTGCCTAAGGTGGTATCCGAGACTAGTATCAATCAGACTATTAATTTAACAGTATTTTTCCCAGTTTTACTAACAAAGGTGAATACTGTTTCCATTTATTAGATCTTCACAGACAGTTACTTTTCTCTCTACGCAGAACTAAGAATTTAAGAAAATATGACCAACTATTTGTGTCATTTTCATCTACAAGAATTGGCTAACTAGTCAGCAAAGTGATGCTAGCCAGATGGCTCAAAGAATGTATTTCTTTTATCTACAATAAAAAGAAAATTAAGTTGCCTAGACCTTAAAGGCACAGCTACTTCAGCGTTTTTTTAAATCTAGAGATTCTATGGATTATATCTGCAGCAACTTGGGCTTCCCCTCAGGTCCCCTTCAAAACATCTAAAACCCATAACATCTAATTTCATAACATTAAGACCAGAACATCTAAAACAAATAACACTGAATTTCATGACATCTAACAGTACAAATTACATGAAAACAACATCCCCTCCACATATGATGACACCAAACTACCAAATGCACTTTTTACTATGTTTCTGCAGGGGGGCTTGATACAGTGGGGTTAGGAAATTAATTTTTCCCACTATAGTGCATCTTGGAGTTGGTATATTTAATTTATGGGGGGTGCGGGGGGGGCTTGCTCCCCTGCAGAAATGTAGTAAGAAGTGTTTGGTAGTTTGGTGTCGTTATATGAGGAGAGGGGATGTTATTTTCTTGTGATTTGTAGTGTTTGATATTCTGATGCACATTTTCGATGTTATGACATTTGATGTTATGTGTTTTAGATGTTTTGGGTTTTAGATGTTCTGGTCACAATGTTATGAAATTAGATGTTATGGGTTTTAGATGTTTTGAAGTAGACCCCTTCCCCTCATACATTTACTACTCATTACAAATTGGATTTGGTCTCCAGGGGAAGAGCATCATTTTGTTCAGTGGTGCTCAAGAATATCCTTCCTTGTCTCCACCCCAAGGTTAAAGGTAGCTGGGTACTCTATCCCATATGTTGGGGATAAAATGAAAATTGACAACATGAGATAAAGAAGTTATGTACTCACCATAACGTTCCATCTGTGTTGTCCATTTTCATTTATCCTGGGCTCCCCTCCCTCCTTTCCTCTGGCCCTTGAAGTTTTTTGGTGGAGTGGATAATAGACAGCTGTCACTTATTGTTATCTTCTTCTTCTTTTGGCTTTTCCCAGTTAGGGGTCACCACAGCGGATCACCTGTCTGCTCATGATTGGCAGCAGCGTTTTATCTGCGGTGGTGGTACTGCGGTAGCATTGTCGCCTCACAGTAAGACGTCCTGTTCTATTCTCAGCTAGAGCATCTTCTGTGTGGAAACATGCGTGAATGGGTGTACCTTCATTGAAGGTTGTGCATCAGGGCCGGCAACTCAGCATGTAAAAATCTACGGTCAATCATTAGTGGACCAGAGTTCCGCTGTGGTGACCCCTAACTGGGAAAAGCCGAAAGACACAACAACAGTGTCTTGCCAGCCCGGCACCCAACCTTCCACAGAAGGCACACACATGCATACACTCATGCCTAAAGCCAATTTAGAGTGTCCAATCCACCTACAGCATGTCTGTGGGATGTGGGAGGAAACCGGAGCACCCAAAGGAAACCTATGTGACCACAGGGAGGACATGCAGACTCCACACAGAAGGCACCACAGCTGAGGATCGAACCGGAGAACCTCTTGCTGTGAGGTGACAACGCTAACAGCTGCACCACCTTGGCCGCCCCCCTTATTGTTATTAGGCACAAGACGAGCGTACACTGCAAAGTCCAACAAGGTTTAATAGCTGAGTAAAACAAGCTTACAGCAATCGGTAGACCAATGCACACTCCGGTAACTGCCAAGCAATAAAAAGCTTGTTTTACTCAGCTATTAAACCTTTTTGGACTTTGCAGTGTACGCTCGTCTTGTCTTGTGCCTATTAGTTTTTGGACGTTTTTAGTAAATACCCCTCATTGTTATTGTTATATGGTCCCAGATATAGTCTGTGTGAAGGCTTTTGGGGTTTATTTTTTCTGTCTTTCAGCAAACTATATCTGAGGTAACTAGGAGAGGAGCACTTTTGGCTTTCATGAGCTGTAGTAATGGCTGAGTCAGTTCTGAGGCTCAGAACCAAACTCATGTGTCGAAGATAAATGAAAATGGACAACGCAGATGGAATGTTATGGGGAGTACATAACTTCTTTTTTATGCAAAAAATGGAATCAGTTTACTTTAAGCCAAACTATCCATCTCCCCATTTTCTTTTCTGAACCTAAAACTGAGAAAGAAAGGATACTACATTCCTTGAATGTCCACAGACAGCTAAGGTACTGTCTTGATAGAACTAAACCTTTCAGATCTTGGCGTCAGTTGTTCATTTCTTGTGAAAGTAATAAGAAGGGGCAACGTGTTAAAACAGACCATTTCCAATTGGTTGTCTAAAGCTGTAACCCTTTGTTATACTCACTGTAACAAAACTATTCCAGGCGGGGTCAATACCCACTCTACCAGGGCCTTGACTTCATCTGTGGCTTTTTAGAAAGGGTTGGATTCTAGAACTATTCTAGAAGCAGCAACTTGCTCCTCTATGCATATGTTTACAAGGCAGTACAAGCTTGATTCCTTCACTAGGTCTAGATCAGGCTTTGCTAGGGCCATTCTCCAGGGGATCCTGGAAACTCTGTCTTCCAACTTCCAAATCTAGTAAGCTAGGGTAATACTGCAACAGTGATCAGTACGATGAATGTAGTACAGTTGTGTAAGTAAACTTACCATAACAGTAGATGTTTGAATTATCACTGCTGCAGTAGTCGCTTCCCTTGTGTTTTGATATGTTGTTTATGCCAGGGTGTGGACACTTGTGTTTTGCTGTTCCTAGCATTACTCTTTCAGGGCTCAGCCTCTCTTTATTTGTTGGCATGAAAGCTCTGAAGGGCTTGGTGCCCAAACCTGTCTTTTTAGTTAGCTCAGCTTGAGTTAACGAACAGTTGAGTTGCATGAGAGGTGCCCTGAAGCTTTGGAACCTGGCCATCTGTTATATCCTTGGCAGGATATTACGCATATAGCTAAGGCTACTTCAGCAGTAATCATCTGAACATCTACTGTTATGGTAAGTTTACTTACACAGTTGTACTTTCCTGGTAACACTTGATTTAAAAGATGCTTATTATCTCATCCCTATTCATCCAGATTTCAGGTGTTTCTTAAGGTTTTGTGTTTTTGAATCACATTATCAGTTCTCTGCCTTACACTTTGGACTATCCACTTCAGCAAGTGTGTTCATAAAGTGTCTAGCTCCAGTTATAGCTCATTGCAGGCTACAGGGTATCCACATTTTTTATATTTAGACTACTTTTTATGTTTGCAAAGTCTTTTCAGAGTGTTAAGAATTTTTTACTTGGGTGGAAGATCTCTTTAACAGGCTGGGATTCCAACAGAACATTCAGAAATCTTTTTTTGACTCCTTCATACAAGATATTGTTCCTGGATTATCTGCTAGATACCTTAGTTCAAAGAGCTTTTCTTCCTAAGGAAAAATAGATTTATACCAAGATCAGTTTTTAGGGTTTTCCACCCAGACTTCAGTCTCTGCAAGAGAATACCTCAGAAATTTGTCTCTCATTGCATCCACAATTCTTATGATACCCCTGGCAAGATTCCACATGAGAGATGTACAGTGTATGCAAAGTCTCTTTGGACCCAGCAAAACCCCCCATTATCTTTTCAAATCCCACTGCTGGGACTTGCCAGAAGGGAAATCACTTGGTGGAGACAGCAAATATCTCTAAATCCAGGTCTGCACCCACACCCCCTACCCCCCACTCCAAGGCAGTAATTCACCACAGATGCAGCAGGCTTTGCTTGGGAAACACTTTCAGGAGGGATAAAATTGCAAAGGCACCAAGGACAGACAGAAGCACATAAATAAAAAACAGGTGATTGCTCTAATCAAGGCAATCAACTCTCTGAATCTCCTTTGGTTCCCTAGATGTCTTCAGGTTGTTACAGACAGTATCAAAGTCATGTGGTAAATTAACAAGCAAGTGGAAACCTTTGCAGACTAGCCATGTTATCTTTGGCTATAACTTTAAAGTATAGTCTTTTACCGACATCCTACATGTCGTGTGGCAGACAAGCTGAGTAGGACAAACGTAGACCCTCATGAAACTAGGTTGGGGTTCTTCCAAGATTTGATCTGTCTGTTGCTCATCAGCTGGAAAAATCCTGCTCCAGGACTGCAAGCAAGAAGGCCTGGAAGACAGATGCCTTTTCCTTTTGTTGAACAGAAATACTTCTGGATGGCAGAGAATGACCTTTTATTCAAACGTCTGTCAAAAAGCAGTATTACTAGATAGGCTGTTTGCTTTGCAAAGTGGTTTAGCAAAGTTGGTGGGTGATTATGCATGGAAGGTGATCTATGTGGTTTTATTTTACTCAGTAATTTTCTTATGTCGCTCACAATGAAAGGCCTTAAATGTGAAATTTATTGTTGTGGTTTGCAGGGCTTTTAACTTGAGGTGCATGTTAGTGTGTTATTGGTTGAGCAGATATTGATTATGGTCTTAAAGTGGTTAGCAAAGACTTCTGTTAATCTTTGTTATATAACTGAAGTGGACTTCTACCAAATGTTTTGTCATTGCCTATTATCTATTTAATAGAGTGCCAGAAGGTTGAAGGATTATTTCTGGTATTTGCCTGGATTTCCAGGAAGTAGTTTTGTATTGCTATTCAGTTTCTTTTTGAATTTATTAGTCACTTATGTTGTGATAATTATTTGCTTCCAATTTTGGTGAAAGACTTTTAAGCAGATTCTTTGGCCTTCTTTAGTGTTTTTATAGTGTTGCCAACCCAAGGGATTGAAGTATTTCTGACTTGTAAACTTCTAGCAGATATGACTTTGTTTGTGCTGGTATGTAATGTCTTATTGAGATGCCCATTATTTTAATTAATTCTGATGCATAGTTATCGACCATGGGAAGAGTAAGGTCAAACTCTACCTAAATGGCGTAGGTTAGTTGTAGCACAAAAAGGGAAATTGTCTGTGCTTAAAATGGCCTTCAAAGGCAACTAGCCTAGTACTTACCTATGAACCTGTGAGATATTTGATAACAAGGCTGTGTGTATTAAAGTGAGTTAGGATGGTTTACCTATAAGTGATTATGCATGGTCCTTTGACTCACCAGTTTGTGAAAGATGAATATTGAAAACCCTAAAAAAATTACATAAAAAATCTTTTTCTGCCCCCTGTCCCAAATTATACATACCAACTCCATAGTCTTATCACAGTGGAGAAAAGGGGAAACATTCTATAAAGAAACCACTGGTTCACGCAATCCAAAACTTCCATCAATGCTGTGATGGCCTGTAACTGCGTAACTATTCCATTCAGGATTAACCACTTTATGGCAAGTATTTCAGCCTGGGTACTATCAGATGATATTTTTCCAGCTTCCTGGTATGATGGTCTTTACAACTGAATGAAGAGGTTTGCTTTTCCATATGGTGACTATTGGGTTTACATCACTGAGATAATTGGGTAATATGCTGCTTACTGGATAGTTGCTGACAAGTTTTGTAAGTATCCACTCTATAGTATTTTTGGAGTCTGTTCTAGATTTGTTTTATTAGGGAATTTAATAAGCTGGGAACCACATAAGTATGTAACATTGTAATATCTGGTGGCATAGAGGGATAAAGCCCTAATTATGGTCTAGCTGACCTGGGTTTGATTAGCGGCTCCAGTGACTGACAGAACAGCAAGGAGGGATGGGCGTTCCCATCCCATCTGGGAGGTTGTTTGTCACTGATGCTTCCTTAGGAGAGGCCTGGTTCAAAGAGAAGAGATACCCTCAAGCTCAAGTGGTGAGCAATGGAGGTGGGGCAGGGAAGGTGGGTAGGGCAATTAAAGATCCACCCAGGGCAGAAGTGGATACAGCCAAACCCCAAGATGCTCTTAAGATCCACAATCAGCCCTCATTAATAATTGGAGCAAGTCTATGTGGGTAGAAGACAACCTTGTAAACCCGGCTTGGATGTGGGACACCAGGGATTGGGCTTGTAAAATGATGTCCAAAGGGGGACAAAAAATAGATGTGGTATTGTAGTCTAAGTGATATGCTATTTATGGGTCTAAGGCATACTAAATGATGCTATTTATGGGTTTAAGGAATACTAACATTACCAAGGATTAAAAAAAAAAACAGTGATAAAAGGGTCATGGAACCATTCAAGGGTAGTAGCTAGTGTCTTTGCAACTGACATTGGGTGAAGATAAAGGGCAAACTATACGTAGAGTTTTATTCTTAAATGTAGTAATTGAAACAATGATAGGTTCTGTGAATGTGGTGGATGGTGGTTGGATCCTGGATAGTTTGGCAAGAATAGCGTTTTTACCCAAGATGAAGACTCCACCATCTCTTCTTGTACTATTGTTTTTCTAAAGGTACAGTAGTTAGGTAAGAAGAGATCAGAGTATGAATTACTGAGATTCAGACATCTTTCCAAGTGTGTATGTATGTCTGGGTTGTATTGAAGAATCCAGGCTTGTAGAAGTGCTAGTTTATTGCATAAACTTCTGCTCCATCCATCCATCCATAATCCCTTTTTCCAGTTTTTGCACATGATGTCGGGGTGTCACTTCAACAGTGACAATCATCTATAGCCAAGATTTGCACTGCCGGGTGGCTAGCCCTACCATGGTAATTATTCCGCATCATAGTTGCACTCACACCTATGGCTAGTTTAGTGTGTGTTCAGTCCACCTACTACATGTCTTTGGAATGTGGGAGAAAACCAGAGCACCCAGAAGAAACCCACACAAACACAGGGAGGACATGCAGACTCCACACAGAAGGCACCCAGGTAGAAAATTGAACTGGGGAACCTCTTGCTGTGAGGCGACAATGCTGTTTGCTGCACCAATGTTCCTGTGAAATATTTTCAGCCCCTAATTAGACTGTAATTTAGTGATGGAGTCCAAATAAAAGATCCCTGAGAAATAGTGAAAGTAAACTGTCAACCTCTAGGGACTGCAGCCATGGAGAGTACCCAGTAGCAGGGATGCCATTAGGTCATCCCTGCACAGGGTTGGTTAAGTCTTTGGTTTTTTTTGGGTGTTTTTTTAGATAAATGCTTATCCAGTCTTTGAGTTTTATTAAAACCTTTTATTATTCAACACTGTGTGAGTTTATGGCTGATTATTTTTATTTATACTGCTATACTTTGTAATGTTTGGCTGTTTTAGTTTATACTGAACCTACACACATACACATATTTATGTACATGTGTAGAGTGGTTGAATGATTTAATTTTTTTAATCGAAGGGTGACCCTGGCTGTTTTTTTAACCAATTCAAAATGTCAGATGTGCTGGAGTGGACTTGGTGTGAGATTGCGTTACTGGGATTTAAAGACTTTCCCTTCTTCCCACTGTTGTACAGTCACAGAGTTGGCCTGTAAGAAGCAGGGGGAGTATGTGGCATATAAGGAAACCCCTGGCAAAAAAATATTTCCCTTTTTTTTTGTTTGTTTTCTTTTTGCAGTATATGCCTTATGTCTTGCTTCATGCTTGTAAAATGCAGTCTAGTTACAGAAAAAAAAACTTAGGAATATTTAAAACCATGTACAACATGTAGCCTTTCTTGTACAAAAGTCAGTGCTTTTTATGATCTGTCATGATTTTGATACTTTTCAGAACAAAGACTTAATGGACCCTGCAAGTAGGTCTTTATTTAGAGGCAACAGCAGTCTAACCGGGAGAGAAAGACCCAAAGAAATAGCAGTAAAACAGCAAATGACACCATGAGCAGGACTATACTTGAATGTAATGGGTCTATATCAGAATTGCAAAAGCTGTCTTTTGTGAATACATGTTCATCAACACATAAACATCGAAGAACAAGAACAGCGAAGTACCAAAAGAGCGAAATGGAGAATGCGGAAAAGATTTTCTTGGCCAGCAGGGTGATTGTGGGTATGAGGAAATTAATCATTTTCCCAACTGTAGTGCGGTCTCTGAGTTGGTATATATAAGTAGGGGGGTGGAGGGTGCAGGGGGGCTTGCCCCCCTGCAAAAACATTTGAAAAAGTGTTTTAGGTAAGGTTTGCACAGTTAGGTTTACCTTACCTGTATGGTGCTGTTACTTCCGGGAATGTGTTTGGCGTTCTCCATTTCGCTCTTTTGGTACTTCTCTGTTCTTGTTCTTCGATGTTTATGTGTCGCTGAACATGTCTTCACAAAAGACAGCTTTCACAATTATAATATTGACCCGAATGTAATACCATTGTCCTGCTTTTTAAATCATTTGTATGGATTAGAATGGGTAGACTGTGGTAATTACAACTGATAAACCTCTAATGATATTGCTCTTAAGTTCATAGGTAAGTGATGGTTTTCCTTGTCAGCCATTTTAATACTAGCCAATTTCCTTTAAATGTGATAATCAAACGATCTATGAGGCAAACATCCTAACCCATTATGCTAACCCGCCCATCCCTTTTTGTTTTTTAGGTGATTAAAACTTAAGTAAGTGAAAGCCCATGTTGATAACCTCTCAGTTGGATTAGAAAAAACACTAATAACATGAAGCAGCATAAACTAAACATTACTGTGGCACTAGGAAAACACGTAAAACATAGAAAGTGGTTGATAAAGGTGATCAACACTCACTAGGGCTTGCAGGAAAATTGTAGACAGTTTCTCAACATTTTCTAGTTTGGCAGTTTATTTATGTTCATCTTCAGTTTATTTCCATCTCAGTGTTCAATAAAAGGTTTTCAATGTCCATCATATTAATAACAGAACTATATGTCATATCAGTGCAGTTTAATACGAGTTGCAAGCATAATAAAAGTCACATAAGTTCATAAAATGGCATGCTGAATAAAACATTTATAAAAGTTTGAGTTCTTGTCCAAGGTGGTAGGTTTTCAGTCGTGAGTCAAAGGCTCTCAATGAACTGCATGCCCTTGTCTATCCATGTCAGGGAGTGGTGTGGTTCCAGTCTAATTCTGAGGAATTCTGGCAACTTATAAATGGTCACATGTAGCTGTTTGCCTGACCTATATGGAAGGAGCAGGCTAAACAGGTAGAAAGGATCCAAACTGTGCAGTGTTGCATGCATTACAAATGTTAAGTGCAATGGCTATGTCTAGGTAGAACAAGAAGAAAAATTATCATCCTTTCCAGGCTGCCTGAAGAATGGCCTTAAGCTACCCAGCTCTCACCTTATTAGCCAAGATGCTTGAGGGATGCTTTAGGAGCGACCATGTGGCAAATGATGGACTAGGCTTGATGGTTGGCAGGCAAAAAGGGTAAAAAGGCATAGGGAAAAAAATTACTGACTTCTATTTCAAAGACAGAGTAGGAACTTTACTGTGATATGCAAATCATTTGTATGGTCCAGGCTAACATGCACATCATGGATATGTGCTAGGCTTATGTGTAGATCACTGATATGGTCTAGGTCTCTTTGAAGATCGTGGATATGTGTGTGGTGCACAAATAGGTCCCGTACATGGGTCAGGCCCACATTCCTCGGCTAGGGCCCTAAGCGGGAACATAGATACATACTAAGCTCACATGCAGGTTATAACTGGTCAGGCCTACTTTCAGTTCATGAGTATGCATCAGATTACAAGCAACTCATAGACATATCCCAAGTCTCTATGCAGATCATGTATGTGTGCTATGCTTACATAATTATCACAGATAAATACCAGGCCTACATGCAGATCATGGATATGAGAGGGTCTATATTAGAACATCGACTATTTAACAGTTCGACTCACTAAAGGTCGACCTTTAGTGATCGAACTGTTAAAACATCAAATGTCCAGAAAAAAAAATAAAAAAACAAAAAAAAACTAAATGGTGTTGGTGGGGGGGGCAAGCCCCCCTGCACCCCCCACACCCCTGCTACTTAAATATACTAACTCTGAGACTGCACTACATTGAAGTAAACGGATATCTCCCCTTACAGAGATTTCTGTTTACTTGTTCGATGTTCTGCAGTTTTGTTATTCTCATGTCGACAATGTCAGATTCAATGTTATCGGCTTTCAAGAATTTAATGTAGACCCGATATGAGATAGGCAAATGCACATGTCATGGGCATTTGAAAGGCCGATATTCAGGTTACAGACATGTTCTGGAAGTACATACAGATCATGATCGTGCACCAGGCCTGTACAGGCTACGAAAATGAATAGTGAAAGATGATCATATGCAAGGCTGGCATGTTGAACAATACCAGGTTCATTTGTTTTTCACTACCCGTCTCCCTGAACCCCTGAATGACTGGATAACAGTGTGAGCTGCAAAAAGCAGTCCCTTCTTTCATGATTCTCTTTTAGTACCTTCAAATCTTCTCAATGAAGGTCTGCATGAGGGCAAACTTATCTTTTCATAAAAACGTGAAAAGCAAACCAAAGCATACTTGCTTCCCTGCATCTCTCAGTGAACAGAGTTCTGAACTTTGACATGATAATGTATTGTATGTAGAGGTTCATAAGAGATTACAAGGCTAATGACGTAAGAGCCTGTACAAGCCTAGCCAGTATAACCTGATTTTACTCAATATGTGGCCCCTAGGGGCAAGAGGATGGTATGGGTTTGTGCCTATGCCTTGAGTGTGTTACAGATTGCCACTGTCCATAAGGGACATAGGTGTGTATTTGCAGTTCACCATCCATTGATCCAAACTGCATTTGAAGAGGGCCAGGGAATGGCTGTGCTTATTGTGAATAGAAAGCCTGTTCCAAAGAAGGGGCAAGTTCTGAGACACGTCTGTCTCTCCAGTATGTTTTGTTAGTGTTGCTGACTAAGTTTAGATCCCTAGATCAGTTGACCCTCATGCTATTTAACTTGTGGATGCATAGCAGCTCCATCAAAGCTGGATGGTCGGTCGGGCATAGGTCACTCCTTGATAGTCGGTAGGAGACAGAGTAAAGGAATAGGGCTTTTAGTGTATCTGCATAGAACATGTTGTTTACACCCTGTATTTTCTTTGTGAGGAACCTTTGAGGTCACTTCAGCTGCTGTAAGTACCTAGACAAGTACGTGCCAAATGGCGCAATGTACTCAATTATTGGTCTAATGAGGGGTGAGTACAGTGGGATTATAATTTCCTTGGATCTGGATGCCATACCTTTACTTATAAGTTGTGCCACATCGAAGGACTTCCTCGCTACAGTGGACACATGGCGGTCAAAGTTTAGGCTATTATCTATCTGTGTACCTAGATCTCTCATCTCTGAGTCTACTCTTAGGGGGTGCTATAGATGTTGTAATTTGCAGGTGTATTTGACTTCCCAAAGGGTATGATAATGCACATTTTTTGCATGTAGTTTTAGATCATGGTTCTGGCACCAGTCATTTGTCTGAACTAGACCTGCCTGAAGGATATCTACTTCACTCAGGGATTCAGTGATTGTACTTGGCTTACAATTCTCAGCAAACTTTGTCATCCAGAGGCCTTCCACATTAGCCTTGACATTAGAGAAGTATATATTGAACAGGAGTGGTCGCAGCACTGAGCCCTGTGACACACCACCAGTAACTGGCCTCTTGCTGGATCTGGATTCACCCATTTTAACCGCATGTGTCCTGTCAATGAACTAGTTAGCAATCTGTCTGGTGATGTGGAGATTTATGCCCAGTTTCATTAATTTATTTATAATACTTGAGTGTGGGGGGGTTGTGTCAAATGCTTTGACCAGGTTGACTTAGGGCGGTATGTACTGTTTTACCCTCATTCATGGCCTTAGTGACTTTCTCAAATAAATCCACCAGATTCAGTAGGCATGACCTGCCCTTGACAAAGCCAAGTTGGGTCGGGTCCAGTGTTTGGAGATTTCTCCCCTCTCCAAGATATTAGAAAAATGTATTCACTTGCAACTTCTCAATCACCTTCTCACGCACCACTTTCTTACCCCTACCCAACATGGATTTTGTCCTCACCATAGCACCACCACTGCCCTTCTCTCCTTCACTCATATCATTGCAGAGGCCCTAGACAAAAAAAAAGTAATTTCCTGTCTCTTCCTAGATCTCTCCAAAGCCTTCGATACTGTCTCCCATCGTTTACTACTATCCAAACTAGCAAATCTCCATCTATCCTCCTCCGCACTTGCCTGGTTTAATAGTTACCTATCTGGCAGGGAACAATCTGTCAAATGGTTCTCATGCTCCTCAACTTTCCTTCCCATCTCCACTGGTGCTCCCCAAGGCTCCATCTTGGGACCCCTTTTGTTTAACATCTTCACCAATGATCTTTACACCTCATGCAAAAAATCCTCCCTTATTCAGTATGCCGACAACTCTACACTTATATCCATCTCAAATAACATTCCTGAACTACACTCCCTGACCCAACATGTTCTATTATTTATTGAATAATGTCCGTCTCACAACCTACTGATCCTAAATCCCAAAAAGACCAAACTCCTACTTTTCCTTCCCCGTTCTCTTTCTAATCATAAAACCTCCTTTTTATTACATCTTCTAACAGTACAACTATCCAACCTGACATCCATACAAAACTCCTAGGGGTCATTATCGATGATAAACTAAAGTTCAACCTACACATACTCCAGTGTAGAACAAAAAATTTCTAACCCCTGAATCTAGACTTACCCTGGGCCAGGCACCACTTCTCCCCTCGATCTTATATGCCCCCCCCCCCCCAGTTCTTACCAATATCCAAGCCTCCACTCTAAACAAACTCCAACAGATTTACCATAAAATAGTCAGATTCATTACTAACTCTTCACATATAATTTACACCACTGCATCTCTTTAAACTCTCTTCAATGGCTTGAACTTCCCCAGTTTCTGCTATCTTATCAATTTCGTATGCTACACTCTATTCTTTATAAAACCTCCTTCTGTCCATCTCTATCTTCCTTAGTCTCCGTCTATATCCCATTCTGGACTCTCCATACTTCTAACCAGCAATTACTTGATGTCTACCACCCAAAAAGGTCAGTAGGCAAACTACTCTACAAACACTCCCTTGCCCATGCTTGTAACAAACTTCCCCTTGACTTACGTTCAGTCTCCCACACCTCACACTTTAAAAATAAACTAAAAGCTTATTTTCTCAATTCCAGGACCTGCCCTTGCCATGACCCCACCTAGTCTTCCTTCCCTTTATGTACCCTCAAAAGGTCCATACTTAGTACCTCATTAACCTCTTTCTCCAATGTGTCTACTATGCATTTGTATAATTTTATACAAACAAAAAATTTTATTGTTGACCTATTGAACTACATCAATGTAAAATTGTTACTAAGCTTCTTTTTAATGCAACTTTAACTTTATGCATGTAACCCAACATATGTGAATATTTTTGCTATAACTGCTATTATATCAGTATTGTTTAAAATTGTACTTGTTTAAAAATGTACTACTGGAACTTTTCTACTCTGGTCTACACTGAAAATAGGCCACAAACCCAGTTGGACAAATGTCAATAAGTAAATAAATTGCCTTTGTCATTATTTATCAGGTCCATGATTATTCTTTCCATGGCCTTACATATAAGACTAGTCTAAGTAATGAGTCTCTAATTTCCCAGGTCATTAGAATGTCCTCCTTTATGCAGAGAGATAAATGTTACTGTCCTCCACTCTTATAGGGACAAAGCCAGTACAGAGGATGTGGTTAAATAGAGACCGTAATAAGCCTAATATGTCCTGATTTAAGCTATTTAAGAGGCAACCTGGTGTATTGTCAGGTCCCATTGAAGCTGTGTATTTAGCTTTAGAGAGTGCAGTGACAGCCTATTCTTTGGTGATAAATGGTTTTGGAGTGGTGAAGGGTATTGCTTTGGGACAACTGGTGTGACGGGGGTGGGGGTGGGGGGGGTGGAATTTGAGCTGAATTTATTGGCCATTGGATTTGCTATATCTTCTGGCTGTGTATAGATGATGCCATCTACAACTAATTTTGCATATTGTTGGATGTTGCCCTTAAGATTTGGGACATAACTGAAAAATACCTTATGATTATCCTTAGCTTTGGAGGCTTTTTTTACCTCAGTCTGCTTTTAGCGACCTGACTAATTCCCTGATTCACTTGTTTAGACTGAGGGAATTTTCACTCTCTTGTTCACATTCCATCTTACTTCTCAACAGGATTTTCTTTCTTTTGTTGTACAACCTAGTAATATCATGGGTTCAGCAGGGTGGCTTGTTTTTGCAGTTTCCTCTGGGTTTATTTCGGTCTGGTACTGCCATCTCTGTGCTGTTTATATGGTTATACAAGGCTTTTGTGTACACCTTTTCATAGCTTTCTGTGTTTTCTGAATTTGGGGGAGCTTGGAAACTAGCTATGTCATCACTTAACAGACGGAAGTTTATATTAGAGAAGTTCTTAAAGTTTTTGGGGTTAGGTGAGGGGGGGGTAGTTTTACTTTTATTACAAATAAAGACCGCTTTGTAATCTGATTGCACCAGTGAGGACATCATACTAGGGTGGGTGCAGTGGTCTCCCATGTTTGTGATTACTAGATCTAGGATATTTGTTCCCCTAGTGGGAGTGCAGACAAGCTGCTGCAGGGCCTTTGAAATTACAAAGTCAAGAAATCTTTGGGTCTGCATGTTAGTGGTTATGCATGCCTCCCAAGTAATGGATGGGTAGTAAACATTACCCATGAGTATGGTATCTGGCTGAATGGTGCTTATTCATGCTCAGCACTTGTTCAGAACTTGTTGTTAGCACTAAATAAGCTACAAATTACTACAGCACTCAACCTTCCTCTTTACCTAGAGGAAAACAGTTTTTGTACTTACTTCCATCACTTGCTTAGAGGAAAAACAGCTCTTATACGCACTTTCCTCACTTGTCTACAGGAAAGTAGTTTTTTTATTCAGGCATATCCAAGGGTCAGCTCCCATTGTTCCCTCCTGTCTATCTAATGAATCTGGGCATCTTGAGGCAATGTAGCAATTGCCTCATGTACACAGACAACCCTCTCCTTCTACCACCCAACACCACAACCTGTGAGAGATGCACTTATCTAGCCAAACTGGAGGTAAAGCTCTCTCCAACCAAGACTGAACTTGACAGTCAAGAGGAGAACGTAAACACTTCCACCACACCACACTCATCACATAGTCCCACTAAACCTACATCACCAAAATCCACACATAGAAACACAAAAACATTCACAGAGGCTCTCAGTAATAATCTGCTCAAGCAACAGAGACCTCCGGAGCAAAAATGCAAGCAACCCCCCCCCCCCAACACAACACAAATGACACATAACCCACAGACTCAGTGTGCCAGTAAACCACAGCCCAAAACCAACGTACCCAACACACTAGTCATTGGTGACTGTATAGGCAGGCACACTGATGTCCCAGTCACCAGATTAAACAAGGAGAAGGTTACTGTCAGCTGTCTGTCAGGTGCCAGGATCTGGCATATAACCCATGCACTCAGGTCACTCCACAACAAGTACAAATATGACTCTGTCATTGTCCATGTTGGTGCGAACTACCCGAGATGTACCTCCCTGGACTACATGAGAAGGGACATGGAGGAGCTCTCCGATCTTGTAGCCCAGGCAGGTATGACACTAGCCCTGAGTAGCATCCTGCCATCACCAAGAATGATACCCCAGTACAAGGACAAAATGATTGACTTCAACAATTGGCTAAGCTTTTGGTGTCATTCTAAGGGGATCCAATATTTGTCTGCCTGGGATGACATGATCGAAAGACCATGATGCTTTGCCAGAAATAGCCTGCACCTGCCCACCCCCCTACCCCCTGGGATTCCGGACACTGGCTAAGGCTCTTGCCACCCCTATAGAGCCTTTTTTAGGCAAGGTTCAAATGACAAATTCACCATCGTAACAGGAACAGGCAAGCAAAAACTGAGGGTAATGCAAATCAATACTAGAAGTCTAAATCTCAAAATGCACTCACTCGAGGCACTCCTTAAAATGGAGAACATTGATATCTGTGCAGTGACTGAGACCTGGTTCAAGGGTCTAGAGAGCACCCCTTCATTACCAGGCTATAACTCATACCACACTTGTCGGCCATCTAACCAGGACCTGAACACCAAAGACGGAGGTGTGTCCATATTTATTAAGGATATCCACACCTCCAGGCTAGTTGCATAGCATAATGCATCTGAGGTTATCCAAGTGCAAATAACTCTGGGCAAAACTGCAATTCAGAGTGTAGCTTGCTACAGATCTCCCACCATGCCGCAGGATTCCCACTCCTCTTTTCTTGATATACTGGAAAATATTAGGGTTCAACCAAACATGCTAATGGGTGATTTCAACTACCCCACCATTAACTGGGAAAACTACTCATGTATCAACTCCTTTGCTCAGCACTTTCTGGAATTCATAAATTCCAGTGCCCTGGATCCTTTATCCACACCCCCACCAGGGGCAACAATATCCTAGACCTAGTCATTACCAACATGAGTGACCGGTGTTCCACACCTGAAGTCAAATCCTTGTTGGTCAGATCCGACCATAAGCTAATCACCCTAGATATCCACATCCCGCCCCCACCCACTATTAAGGAAACCACGGTAAAAAGTTTCTCCAAAGCCAACATCTTGCTTTTTAAGACAGAAGTGGCGAAAATAATGACACCCATGCAGACAGACAATAGAGGTATGACTGCTGAATCCTACACAAATGCACTCTATGAGCACTTACATGAGTGCATAGATCATGCTATCCCAAACAGAACCAAGACACTATCCTCCAAAAAAAGGAAGCCAATCTGGTGGCCCCCTGCCATAAACAAACTCTACAACAGAAGAAAGAAACTGTTGCAAAAGAGAGTAAAATCCCATGATTGGAGGAACTCCCTGGTCAGCCCCAGTAAGAAGGTGAGATCCCTTATAAGATCCTCGATAGCTAGCTACAAAAACAAAATCACCACTGATTCTAAGGGCAACGACAAAGCATTCTATAGCTATGTCAGTAATCTCAATGGCAACACCTAAATCTGCTCTGAGTTACAGCACAACGGCATGAAAATTACAGAACCAACTGATATTGCCAACATCCTGGCAGATAGGTTCATTGCTAACATTACCCCACTCTCACCCCCTAAAGGGCCCATATCTATACAGGAAGAATGCAGAGTCCCTGTAATCACATCTATGCAGGTAAAAACTGCACTCTCCAAAACCAAAAACACAGCATCCATGGGACCAGACAACATCCCAGGCTGCATTTTATACGAACTGGCTCCCCACCTAACCACCATGTTCAATCATAGTCTCACGTCAGGCTTTGTGCCCACTTAATGGCACACCACAACAGTTATCCCACTCCACAAAGGGGGAGCCACCAATGATCCTGGGAACTATCGCCCTATTAGTCTGATGAGCTTGGTCTGCAAGGCCATGGAACATATCATCATGGAACTCATAAACAAAGACACTGGTAACCTCCAAACTCTGGACCCCACCCAGTTTGGGTTTGTGAAAGGCAGATCATACCTTCTCAACCTGATCAACAACTTTGACGCAGTCACCAAAGCCGTAGACGTGGGTGGTTCACACAGCCTATTTTGACATTGCCAAGGCTTTTGACACCATTCCCCATTCTGGAATTATAGCTAAACTCACTAAACTAGGTATAAATCCTTACATCACAAGATGGATTGCCAACTAGCTCACTGACAGAACCCACACTGTGAAAGTTGCAGACTCCAAATCTGATTTCAAACCAGTCACAAGTGGAGTACCACAGGGTTCAGTCCTGGGACCTCTCCTGTTTGGTATCTACTTCTCTGAAGTACAGGCTAACACAGAAGGCCTCTCGCTAATGAAGTTCACAGATGACTGCAAACTAGGAGCCATAGTAGAGTCCCCAAATGATGTGGACATCCTACAGAAGGGCCTCAGTGAGACAGATGCCTGGTGTCAGAGGCATGGCCTCAAGCTCAATGCTAAAAAGTGCATTATCATCCCCTTTCATAAAAACTCTGTACCCATAAACTACCACATAAACGGCAGTCTACTTGATGCCGAATGTGAGATGATAGACCTTCGAACCCAGGTAGACAGTAGTCTCTCCTTTGATAATCACATCGCCACAGTAGTCAGGAAATCCTTCTATGTGGCACACCTCATCACAAAAGAATTCTCATCCAGGAAAAAAGAGGTTATTAGTCCCTGCTAATCGGCACTCATTATACCCATTATAGAGTACAAATCCCCCTTTGGAATGTACCTCACAAGACATCTGCAGCAGCTGGAAAGGCCACAGAAGTAACTCACAAAGAGGATTACTGGCCTCAAACAGATGCCCTACACTGACCATCTCAAAAAACTCCAACTTTACTCTGCAGTATATCACCTACTCTGAGGAGATCTCTGTCTAACATATAAAGCTATGTTAAACCCAGAGCTGTTGGACATGCTACACCTAAAGAAATCTCAATCCCACCAAGCTATATGCTCTAGGGACATAAACCTTGTCACCGCAATAAATAAGACATGCTGGAGGGATAAATTCCTGTCCCAGAGACTTCCTATACTTTGGAACAAGCTACCCATCTATCTCAAGCAAAGTTCCTCATTAGCACTCTTCAAGAAAAATCTTGATGAGTGGATGGGAAATAGGAAATACATCCCGGGATCACTTCTGTGGCTCTGCTCGACAGGGGCACAGGAAATTAACTTTCTTGGGTGGCATAAGCCAGGGAACCTTGTAGGCTAGGCTTACTTAGGCCCTTGGGCCGATAGCCTAGTACCTACCTATGAACTTATTAATACAGGTATGATATATGGGTTTCCTGGTTCATGGTTGAGGACCTGTTACTAGCAAGAATATGGTAATGGACTTTTCCCCATGGTTTGCTGGACATGGAGTAACTCAAGCATGTCATATTGTTTGATCAGCCTTGAGGTATGCTTATCCTTTATGTACACAGATGCACCTCTGCCTTTTGCTCTTTCATATTCAGTAGCTGACTGGCATTTATGAAAGGTGTTACAGCCATGCACTGGTGGAGTGCTATCTGTGGCTCTGAACCATGCTCCAGTAACTGTACCAACATTAGCATTCTCACGGGTTAGGACAGCTTCTAGGGAGTGTGTTTTCTTATTGATACTCTTAACATTGAGCAGTAACAACTTTAGCTTATCCTGAGTAGCTTTTGTTATGTTGGAAGGTTTACCTCTTTGGCAGTGCCTAAAAAAGACACTGTAGGGGTGAATAATTTTTTAGCTAATATCTGAAAGCCTGGAGGTGTGACGGGTGCAGATCATACCTGGTGTGAAGATAGGGGAAGGCTGCCAGCCTAGCCAGATAGAATTTTGTAGATAATTCTGTCATTTGTAAATATTAATTTAAGCCACAGGCTTGTTCTCTTAAATGTGAAAAGACAGCATTGGATATTGAACTGCAAAAATGTAATAACAGTGCACTCTGCTGTAAGAAAGCTAAGTCAAGCATTTCATGACTGTCTTTGTCAAAATTTGGAGCTGATATGTCTAGAGGGAGGCATCCTGCCTATTGTTTTAAGACTAGAGTTAATGGGTAAAATTTGCATATATAAATTCCTTTATTGCTCTGGTTTATGACCAGGTGTAAAGAATGTAAATGTAGTTTCTGTTAGCCTGGGAACACCAGAGAAGTGTGAAGAATGATGTCATGTGAAGCAGCTCTTTGTTATCAATTTAAAGAGAGAGAATCAGAGAGCTCTGAGCATTTGCCTTGGGAACATCCAACATCACCAGCACTGTCTTGCTCTAGATGTAAGTTATTTTATAGCTGTGTTTTGTCTTAGATATAGCTAGGAAATAAGATCTGTGTACATGTGTGTGTGTGTGTGTGTGTGTGTGTGTATATGTGTATATATATATATATATATATATATATATATATATATATATATATATAAATATAAATGGTTTCCTATCGTAATATTGAAGCGGACCCAGTCGAATGATCGTATCATCAACCCAAGTCCACAAAACATCAGAATGCCGAATTCCGATATTGTCGAATTACATCACAAATTCAACCTAGGAACAAGTGTTAACATGGGTTGAGATAGGGGCAAGATTTGTACATCGACTTCATCAAAGTGGATTCAATCTAATCCACTTCAGTGTTATGATAGTAAACATATATATATATATATATATATCTATGGGTCTACTTCATAAGACTGAAAAATCAAAAGACTGAAAATTCAAAATACTGAATGATGGATCATTCCCCTTCTCTAGTGTTGTGCAATCTTGCAGTTAGTGTGTATAGGTAGCAGGGGGTGTGGGGCGTGCAGCCCCCAGCATGAGGGATGTGTTTAAATGTGTTCAGTATTTTGAATTTTCAGTCTTTTGGGATTCAGTCTATTGGTTTGTCAATTTTCTGAAGTAGACCCATACACATACAAATATATATAGATATATATATATATATATATATATATATATATATATATAGATATATATATAGATATACATATATATATATATATATATATATATATATATATATATATATATATATATAGATATATATATAGATATACATATATATATAAAATTTTTTTTTTTTTTTTATTACATGGTAGACATTTTGAATGTTGATCATATGGTCTCGGCCATATGGTCTTCGACATATTGAAATGTCGACCATGTAAAGTAGACATATATATATATATATATATATATATATAGAGAGAGAGAGAGATATACACATACATAGATACACACATTTAGCTGCGAGTACTGTGAGACTACTTTTGGGGTGTGTGACTGACTGCACTAGATTTTGGATTACATTTCTCCATTTGAGATTTGGATAATTCGCCTCACAGCAAGAGGTTCTCCAGTTCGATCCTCGGCTGGGGTGCCTTCTGTGCGGAGTCTGCATGTTCTCCTTGTGGTCGTGTGGATTTCCTCCCACATCCCAAAGACATGCTGTAGGTGGATTGGACACTCTAAATCAGCCCTAGGCATGAGTGCGTGCTTGTGTGTGCCTTCTGTGGAAGGTTGGGTGCCGGGCTGGCAACTCAACACCATAAAACTCCAGTGCCAATCATGAGCAGACAGGTGATCCACTGTGGCGACTCCTAACCGGGAAAAGCCGAAAGAAGAAGAATAACAACATTTGGATAATTCCGTTATTATTTTTATTTGTTTATATTGTAGTACATTTTGTTTTGTTTAAATTTCATTTTACATTAAACAAAAAAAGGATCCAATAGTCACCAAACACGCTACAAATAAACTGAAGAAGCGACTAGTGTAGTGTGCAGTGCAAATCTCCATGTTTTATCTCTGACTGGATTCCTACTTGGATTTGAAGACATGCTCTGCACATTACACTAGTCACCACTTCTTCAGGTTTACATTAAAGCTTTTCTTGGAGTTTTAAAAGTTTTTGGCTATGGTCAGTTAGAAAAACATTCCTTGTCAGTACACTGAATGAGAATTAATTCAGCCTAGTTAATTTGTGTGAGAAACTTATAGATTTTTTTTATTCAGCTGCATTCCTATTTAGCTGTATGTTTATTTAACGTTAAGTGTTGTGAGACTACTGTTGTTGTGTAACTGTATTTGATATTTCCCATGCACCCACCCAGTTCCTGTTTTCCTTTTAAATTTAGTGGCTTTTGAGATGTCTGACCTTACTGTAAATTTGCCTTTGGAAGCTCATCAGAGTTTCTTCTCATCTGCTCATCATTGAATGATCTAACTGGGAAGGCTATCTCCGTAGACTCTTAAATCTTGAGTTAGCCATTGTTTATATTATCCCACTCAGTGCACGCTGCAGTATTCAAAGTAGTAATCCCTTTTTCCATTTCACTTTTAAAATGTGTAATATCTGGGACTAGATTACCAGTCACTGATGAATCTAGGAAATGCTTTCAGGAATCATTAGGATTATTGCTTCTCTTTTGCTACTGGTGATAGAAAGAGCAAGGGAACATTACTTCCTAGCCTTCAAAGATATTACCAGTCACCACAAAGCCTGAAAATTGCATCTTAGGAACCCGCTTGGGAAAATGCTACTTCTCTACTTCTGGTGGGAGAAGGAGTTAGAGGGACATTGTTTCTGAGGGGGCATGGATTCTTGTTGGTCTGTGATTGAGCAGTGTGTATGGGCTTCTGTGAGAGGTTGCAGTTTTGGTGAGAACCTCTGCAGTCAGGGTCTTTGTGCATTTTGGCTGTTTGTTGCATCCAGCTGTATGTAATATCCAGGGTATCTACCAATGTAAGACTATAGCAAGTGTACTGAACACAGCAACATCTGGGTTAATAGTACTTCTCAGGAAACAGCTTGGTATTTCTGCTGCTCTTTTGCTCCTGGTGATAAAAGGATCAAGGATTCTTTGAGTCTTAGATGCATGCAGCTATGTTGAGACCAGCAGTGTCTCCACTACCAGACAGCACCTCCAGTAATCAGCTGCAAACCTCAGGCACTACTGCCCCTTTAAACCACATTAGTAAGCAACTGGAATCCTGGATTTTCACTTTCTAACCATCTGTGTAGCAGCATCCTGACACAGTGTAACAATTGTCTCATATTTAATGACCACCACCTTTTACTTAAGCTGACGCAGTTTGTGAGAGATGTTGTCATTTAATGCTGTTGGAGTAAAACGTCTCGCACAAAGACTCTACAAATAACAAGCAGTAGTACAGAACACCACATTAAACCTATTATGCACAGATCAGACTAAACAAATAGACCTACATATGATGAGGCTCTTAAAGATAACCTACCTAAACCACAAAGACCTTCTAAATGTATTCTATAAAATATGTATCCACAGAAACCTCACAAACAGACATTACAGCCAGCAGTCATTATCAAACACCCATCAAAGAGTCAGTGTCACAGTTCAAATGCCTGTAATAAAAATATTCACACAATTCAAAATCCTAGTCGTAGGTGACTCCATTGTGAGACACAGTAATTCACCACTCACCAGGCTGCTTAATGAGAGGGTCATAGTTAGTTGCCTGCCAGGTGCCAGGATTTGCCATATCATGCAGGCAGTCAAGTCCTTGCACCACAAGTACACTAATGACACAGTCATAGTACACGTGTAAGTAAATGACTTGAGATATTTCTCCCTGGACTGTTTGAAGAGAGACATGATGGAGCTGACATAATATGTGCCTGAGGCAGGTATGAAACTAGCCTTGAGCAGCAGTTTCCTTCTCCAAGAATGATGCCTCAATATGAACAAAATATTATTCACTTCAACAACTGGCTTAGATCTCCTGCCATTCAAATGGGGTCCAATA
The DNA here is from genome assembly GCF_019279795.1 of Protopterus annectens. Taxonomy (NCBI): domain Eukaryota; kingdom Metazoa; phylum Chordata; order Ceratodontiformes; family Protopteridae; genus Protopterus; species Protopterus annectens. The sequence continues at coordinate 741,827,273 of NC_056743.1, forward strand.
TATACATCAACCAGGGAAGAAATGGTAAACTGTCCTAACTGCTGTGGCAGGGATGGCCTGCACCTAATACCCCAAGGCTGTAGTATATTGGATAAAACTTTGTCAACCCATAGTGCCTTTCTTAGGTGTTGTCAGTCTTCAAAAGTTTTTGACATGACAAACCAAAATCTGGATAACATAAAGGTAGTGCTTTTTAATGCTGGGAACCTTAACAAATACATCCACTCTCTACAAACATTCCTTACCCTGAAGAACATCCATATATGCATTATTATGAAGACCTGGTTGAAGACCATTGAGAGCACCCTATTGGTGGAGGGTTTCAATGCCTACCACATGTCTGGGCCCACCAAAGTAGATGAAGGCAGTAAAGGTGGTGGTTTCTCCACTTTAAAAAAAAAAAAAAAAGAAAACACTTCACCTCCAGATAAGTTAGACAAGACAGCAAATCTGGAACTCCTCCACTCCAATTTACCATTAACAAGACACCGTATGCATTAACCCAAACACCATTCTGCTAGGTGACTTCATCCACCTCCCCATAAACTTGGGTATGCATCATCTAACATGTATTCCCATAGAGTTTTGGACTTCAGCAGTACAAGCTTTCTGGACCAGTTAGTCTGTACCCTAACCAGAGTTGATAAAATCCTGTACTTAGTTCTTATCTTTATGGGATAGGGCTACTCCCTATCAATGGTAACTCCCTCCCTGATCATATCTGACCACAAATCAGTCTCATTCAACTTAAAACTAGAGCCAGAAGTGCCTTCCAGTACCTCAGCATTCAGAGACTATGCCAAGTCTGTTCTACTGAAACTGAGTGATGATCTGACTAAATTCAACATTCGCTTCCAGCTTAGTGACCTCACATCTTATGTGGATTTTTTTTAATGTCGATTTTTATGTACATATGAATATCTGCATAGATGTATCTGTCCCCCTCTGAAGTAAATACAATGTCAAATTCAAAAATAAAGCCCTATGGTGGAACCCAAATATAAATAGGGGCCTTTAAAAAAAGTCATTGCATGTAAAAGTAAAGATGGGGGAAAAAGCTCTTGCTAAACTTTAAAAGGGAACTCTGCACCCTGATAAAGTCAACTATGAGGTAACAATTGCCACCAGACAAAGGACAACAACAAAGATGACTTTAACTATGTTAGAAACCTTAGAAACATTGCCCTACAATGTGCAGAGCTAATGGCAAAGTATAGCATATAACCCTGGAAGACAAAGTCAGTGTACTAGTAGACAGATTTAGCTCTAACTTTACTCTACTTTCCCCCCTTACTTTCCCAGATTTCACACTTGGATCTACACCGTTCCTCAAATCTCCCATGAACAAGTCCTCAAGGCCATATCCAAAGCCAAGAACATTGCTTCTTTTGGAATGAATGACATTTCAGGCTGCTTACTGACCAAGCTAAACTAAGTCTTACTAGATCCTGTGCAGAAGCTATTCAGTGTCAGCCATCAAGCAGGCTTTTTGTTGAATGAATGGAGGTCAGCAGCTGTCACCCCTGCAAAAAAGTGGGGAATCAACAGACCTGGGAATTTATAGACCCATAAGTCTGACCAGCTTCATCTGTTAGGCTATGTGAAAGATCATGGTGGAATTAATAAATAAGATCATAAGTAATACAAACCCTCAATCCGAGCCAGTTCAGATTTGTTAAGGGCAGATCTTGCCTTATTTAACCTGGCTGACTATTTTGAGAAGGTTACTGAAGCAATAGATGAGGGCAAATAAGTACACACTGCATGCCTATACCTTTTCAAGAAGTTCAAGAACATCCCACACTTGAGTGTCAGAGATGAGCAATTCAGGCTAAATGTAAATTCCTGTGCAACTCATTGGATAGCAAATTTGCCCAGAAATAGAACCCAGGAAATTAGTGTGGAGTACTTTAAAGCCACCAGAAGACCTGTGACTAGTGTAATGCTGCAGAGTTCAGTCCTTGTCCACTTTTGTTTAGAACGCTTAGGAAGATATCTTTGAATGCAGACACATCATCATCTATGGTTACAGTCTTTAAGGACTCCCAAATAAGGAACTGTATTGTATCGATTAGTCTTCATGAAAACTAGTGCATTTTCTTACCAGGCTGTAATGATGCATTTTTTGGCTTTTGCCTTGGTACCTTATGGTGTAGATTGGTAAGTGATCACTTGGATTGTCTGACAGACTTTAAAGAGATATTCTATTTGGATAGGGTATTATGATCCAGTCAAGGGTTGATTGTCTGGTTTTATCTAGATGGTATAGTTCTAAGTTGGGTAAAATTTTACAGATACATTATTGGTTTAATTTTCAGATTGTATAGTTTGCCAATCTATATTAATATCATCCAGTAATATTGTTACAGGTGGGATTTTAGATTGACTCCCATACCTCACTATCCCTTAAACCCATCCAAACAGGTAAAATTAAGAAATTACTGAGCAAACTAAAACCTACAACTCTTGCCCCAACAAACTACCAAATGACTACCTCAAATTAGCAGCCATCTTTATTTGTTTCTTAGTATTAATACTGATCACTAGATCTATCGTTAAATGGTACGTAGCTAAAATCTGGAAAATATCCTGCATTTTTCCTATCCATAAAGGGGGATCCTCCTTTAAACTTTCCAGCTACAAACCTAGATCTGTACTATCTCCACTCTCTAAAAGTTTGGAAAAATACATCCAGTCACAAGTAATGCAGCACCTTCTAACCAATAAATTCCTTGCCGTCACACAACATGGATTTCAACCAGGCCATAGTATGACCACTGCTTTGCTCAAATTAACCAGTACTGTCAACCAGCTAAAAAACAATGGCTAAATGGTCGCCTCGACATTTTTAGATATGTCAAAGTTATTTGACATAGTGTCCCATGAGCAGCTCATACAATAACTGGCATCTCTTGACATTTCTAAAAATACCCTCTCCTATTTCATAAATTCTCTCTCTGACCGTCATCAAGTGGTCAAATGGCACAATGACTCTCTTCTCTGCTTCCTGTAACTGTAGAAGTGCCACAAGGGTTAATACTTGGGCCTCTACTTTTCTTAGCATTCATCAATATTCTGCACACAGCTACAAATCAATGCTACCTTTATACAGTACTCAGATGGTTTCCACTGTCATCTGCAGTGCACCCACCCTATCACAACTACAAGAAGTTACCCAGAAATCCTTTATTACCATTTAATCTTTCCAAGATAAATACCAGCTCATCCTAAATCCCAACAAAACCAAGCTAATGCTGTTTCCCAATAACTACCACACAACAAACTCTTTTAACCAAGACTTTAAAATCACCTCATCCAATCACACCCTAATTGAAACCATCCCAGAAACTAAGCTATTAAGTATCATTGTAAATTAGTTAAAATTCAACAAGCACATATCACATAGCATCAAAACGGCCCACATCAAATTTAGGGTCTCTTTATAGAGTAAAGCCTTACAACTCTTCCAGAGAAGTAATGACCAGGACCCACCTTCTATCCACCTTGTTCTATGCCCCCCCCCCCCATACTCACAGAAATCAAGAAAACAGACTTTGAGTGGATTAAGTACCTCTGTTTTGCTTTTTATTGCTTATTTTTACTAGCCACATTATTCCAAGCATTTTTTATTAACTTTGCAACTTATTTGAACTGTTTTTTGAATTTTGATACTGTTTGCACTTTAACTGATCAGTTTTAAGTGTTTTTCAACTGTTGAACTGTTGAGGGCTGCACACTCAAGTGTGATAGCCATTTTTCTGCTTTAAAAGTGTTTGTTTTACTGTATCTGTTTTAATTTTTGAAAAAAAAAACCCAAAAAAACAAAAAAAACTCATCTCTCTCTACTCGTTTCCCACCTTTTTATAACCAGTAGAGTCCGGTTTTCAGATTTTGCTGAATTCCGGGCTATTTTGTAGTTTGTGTTGAAACCAGAAATAAGCCCCGAATCCAGGAGCCAGCAGAGCAAGGCTACCCACAGTAGTATAGTCAAAGGCACAGTCCAATGTTTAATCACTAAAAAAGTTGCCGAGACCGATTAATCACCAGAAACACTTTATTCAAAAATAACCACAAGCGCTTCTGTCTCTGTCAGTTCAGAGACTTTATCAAGATAAGAGACAGAACAGGAAGCACACAATATATAAACCCAACCCCAGTTAACACCTCTTGCAAGACTGTTAGATCACTTAAACCTTGCAGAAGCATTATACATCACCATCTAAAACATTTATTTAAAAGGATTTTTCTCAGAACCATCCCTACAAGATATAAAAAGTGGATAAATCCATCAGTCAGGCCTCCTAATAAAGGCAAGCCTGATGGTGTATGACAATAAACCCACACAAAGAATATATATAATTAAAACTAGCACAACATAATAAGATCAGATGTTAAAAAAGTAATAAAATACATTTAATACGTCCAAATCACAAAAATAAAAATCATGAAAAATCAAAGAAGGCAGTTATCTTTCCAGTGCCCTTAACTTTAGAAAACAGGCTAAAGAAAACATGGCATTCAAGCCTGGCCAGCAAGTTGCATTCAGTCTTAACTGCCATAATGCCTCCATTTTTTCCAATTGCAGGGGCCATGGTCCCTCCCCGTGGATCCCTGCTTAACATATCAAACCTGAATGAATGACCATCATGGTCAGTGCAGTGCCTAGCTGGGGCATTTGTTTTATTTTTCAATCTAATGTCCCTCACATGTTCATAGATTATATTCCTGAGTTTCCTCTCAGTTTTTCATACATAGAAGCAGGGACATTGTCTGCAGATGGCACAGTACACCACCCTCTGAATGACATGTAAACCTACCCTTAAGTCTAAGAAGCTGGCCATTAATGGTCACCATTGAGCCATCCAAAATATATATATACTGGTTACAGGTCCCACGTTTTCTCATAGTACCTTTTACTGGTTTGCACTTGTAATTTTCAAGTAAGTTTTTCAAACATCTGCCCTTCCTATACACAATAACTGGGGCACTACTTATACATTTCCTCATCTCATCACAGGAGGATAAGATGACTCCATTTTTAAATAAAACATCCGCAATTCGCTGACTGTCGGAGCTGAAAGTTGTGACAAAGGCTGACCTAAAATTTCTCTCTGTCCCTACATCTGGTCTTCCATCACCAACAGTACAAGAAATTACCCCCGGAGGTTCAGTGCCTGAACCCATTGATTCAAAACGGTCATAACTTTCCTCGTCCCTGGATAGAATAGCTCTGAAATGACCCTCTTGTTGACAACCTCCATCATGACCTCCTGGATTAAAGTGGGGGGATACACTCTCCTGAAAAACATAGCCTTCAGGATAACACACTCATTCAAAAAATGTCTCAAAAAGCGACACTATACATGCTGCTCTCACAAATTGCTGCCTTTTTCTGTTTGAATGGGTGTGAGCTGCTGAAGTGCAAGAAACTGTTTGAGTAAGTTTCCTTTCTGAATATCTCGGCAATGAAGGACCGTGAAACAGTGTCCTTAATTAGTCTCACATCCAAGTAGGGAATTTCATTTCTTCCTACCATGTGTGTGAACCTCAAAAAAGTGGTCAACCCATTAATATAAGTCAAAAACTCACAAACCAACTCCAAGGGGCCATCCCACAGAATAAAGATATCATTCAGGTAACGGACATAGGTCTTACAAAAGGGAAAAAAAATAACACTCAAACAAAAACCTCTTTTCCCATTCAATCATCTCCATATTTGCAAAAGTACCCCCACCAGGTGAGCCCATCGCCACCCCATCAGTTTGCAGGAAGAACTCCTTGTGAAATAAGATGCAATTGCTCCTTAATACCACTTTAAGCAACTGTTTGTAAACATTAATCTTACCCTGGGACACCCTTCCAGAGAGTAGGTAGTCACAAACCCATTCTAGTCCAATATCATGGGGTATTACTGTGTAGAGGTCCTTTATGTCCACCGTAATGAAAAACCTGGTTTCAATGTAACCAAGATTATTGATCCTATCCAGGAAGTCCCAGGAGTCATTACACAAACTTCTCACTACCCAGCAATGATTTCAATTTGATGTTAAGAAATTTCGCTATTGGGTAGGTGATGGACCCCTGCCCATCCACAATTGGTCCCATAGGTGGATTTGAAAGGCTTTTATGAATTTTAGGCAAGCCAAAAATAGTGGGAGTTTTTGTGTGGGAAACTGACATATAATTGAACTCTTCTATTGTCAGAGACCCCTCAATGAACATATCATTCAGCTGGTCTCTAACTTTGCGATATACCCCATTAAGTTCATTTAAAGAATTTTTTCTGTAATGGACAATATTAAGTATCTCCTTCATCCTTGTGTTATAGTGTGCCATGTCCATCACCACCATCCCCCCAACCTTATCAGGCTTGATAATTCTAACATACGGGTTACTCTTCAGTTTTTAAGGTTTACTTCTTCAGCCTCACTCAAATTCAAAAAAGGTTTCTGCCTGGGAATGTTTCTCATATCTATTTCACAGATCCTTTCAAAAAATTTGTAAATAGGGATGTAACAGAAGGTTGAAAGTGCTTGCCATATGTAATGGATCACCTACATTTTCCACTGACTGAAAATAGGAATTCAAATTGAGTTTCCTTACAAAATGTTTTAAATCCACTAGTGTGCTGACCAAACTAAAATTATTAAAGGGCACAAAAGTCAAGCCCCTAGCCAGTAGGTCACAGTCAGCCATCTGTATACTAAATGATGAAAAATAAATACATTAAAAGCCCCAGTTGAATTCTGAAAAATTCTACACATATCGGTCACCAAGACCTGATGACGTGATTCTAGTGCTAAAATCCTCCCCTCATTTTCTGGGTTCTGAACCTGCCCCGACCCCTGTATACAGTCGTACTTGCCTGAGGAAACCCCTCCCTCTTGTAGTGGTCCCTCAGCCTCTCCGACCTCCTCAGAGGAGGAAAATCCCCTTCCTCCAAAAAAGGGGGGAGAAACAGTATCATTCTCACACAAACCATTATTCATATTTGCAGAATTAATATTATCAAAGTTGTTAAATTACCTTCCCCAGCTCTGAGATTAGGGGGTTTGGGGTAGGCCGTAGCATTCCTGTACTGCAACCTATCACGGTCAATTTTTTTTGATTTTCCTTTCCCTAATGATGTCAGTCTGGTGTTCTATACTTTTGAACACTCTATTGTATTCAAACAAGTTATTTAAATGCATGGCATCCTCTACAATCAATTTATCTAAAGCAGTAGCTTCTTTAATAAGTTAGTAGCTCATTATGTTTGATAACCAACTCCATGTGTTCCATCCCATGCTTATTAAAAAGTTCAAGTAATTCTTTATGCAACAAAGAGTTGGCCACTAAACCCATCGGGTAACACCACATGCCTAAACCCTTAGGCACAATGCCTAACCTGACACACTCCTTGAAATAAACATTATCCAACTCAAATTTTTTGATTTTTAGTAATAAATAGTCCAGTTTTTGTAAATTAGAAATATAGTCCGGGTGACTCACCACTTCTTCTTCTCTAACACTTGAATTTCTTTATAGACGTTCTTCCTGTAAGAAATGGGAAACATTGGGGCAATTAGATTGAAGACGTCTGACCCCATTCAGCCTTGTGTCAGTTCTACAAGCTTGTTGCAGTTCTCTCTCATGCTCACTCAAATGCGAACTGGAGTCATTATGAACACCCAGTCTAACAGGCGAATTCAGCGATTTTTTTTTCCCCCAACAACCATTGAACGGCCCCACTTACAGCACCATTGGAAGCCAAAACTTCCTGATTAGGTGGAGCTTCCTGCATAATATGTGCCTCCTGAGATGCAAACTGATTGCTTGCAAAAACGAGCAACTTTCTTCTGTGTTTTAATCCTATCAAGTTACTCTGAAATACGAGTTTAAATACTTTCATTATCAGTCCGAGTTGTCTGAATGGTATTGCTCACTCCCTGCAAGAACATTATACCCTGCGAGGCAATATCCTGGCCTTCTGAAGCCATAAGCACAAACAAATCCACAAGACAAACCTGGTAAAAAACATGAAGTAAAACCAGAGATAAGCCCCGAATCCAGGAGCCAGCAGGGCAAGGCTACCCACAGTAGTATAGTCAAAGGCACAATCCAATATTCGATCATTAAAAAAGTTGCTGAGACCGGTTAATCACCAGAAACACTTTATTCAAAAATAACCATAAGCACTTTTTTAGACATCGAACATTGGACTGTGCCTTTGACTATACTACTGTGGGTAGCCTTGCCCTGCTGGCTCCCGGATTCGGGGCTTATCTCTGGTTTTAGTTCATGTTTTTTACCTGGTTTTCCTGTAGTTTCTGTGTTGCCCAGACCTTACTAAAATAGAAGGAATATTCTCTGTTCATCAGTGAGAGTGGTGAGTTTTGAGCAGCTTATCTGTTGCTGGAGGCGTGGTTTCAGCTCAGAATCTGTAGTTTTATTGGCCATTTTAGGATATTTCTATCCCTTTCATCTCTCTGTTTAAAAACTTGTGTTTGCACATTTTTTGCACTTGTATTACCTCAGCAAGATCCTGCCTGGGTGTCCTGCAGAGTTCTACAGCAGCAGAGAGTGAGAGAAAAGGGAGACTTTGAGTGTATTAAGTACCTCTGTTTAGCTTTTTATTGCTTATTTTCACTAGCAGCACTATTCCGAGCATTTGTATTAACTTTGCAACTTATTTGAACTGTTTTTTAAATTCTGATACTGTTTGCACTTTAACTGATTGTTTTTAAGTGTTTTCACCTTTTGAACTGTTGAGGGCTACACACTCAAGTGTGATAGCCATTTTTATGCTTTAAAAGTGTTTGTTTTACTATATCTGTTTTAATTTTTGAAAAAAAAAAAAATAAAATCCTCTCTCTCTACTCGTTTCCCACCTTTCTATAACCAGTAGAGTCCAGTTTTCTGATTTTGCTGAATTCTGGGCTGTTTTGTAGTTTCCATGTTGCCCAGACCTTAATAAGATAGAAGGAAGCTTTCTGTTGCTGGAAGAGAGGTTTCAGCTCAGAATCTGTAGATTTACTGGCCATTTTGGGATATTTCGTTCCCTTTCATCCTTCTGTTTAAAATCCCATGTTTGCACGGTTTTGCGCATTGCGCAGTGTCGTTTAACTAGGGTTAAACTATTCCCGGTGCCAGAAAGTCTGCTCTTCTAATATTCCCTTAGAACTAGACCGTTTTCTAGATTTAGCACTCAAAACTGTTTCCTTGTGCCCAGCACTTTTTCAAAACTCGTTGCAAGCACTAAATAATCTACAAATTACTGCAGCACTCAACTTTTCTTACTTGTTAGGAGGAAAACAGTTTTTAATACTTAAATTAATAAACACCTATCCAGGCATGTCTAAGGGTCAGCTCCCAGTATTTTCCCCTGTCCACCTGATGAATCTGAAAATCTTGGGGCAATGTAGCAATTGGCTCATGTACACTGACAACCCTCTCCTCCTATCACCCAACACTACAACCCGTGTGAGATGCACTTGTATAGCCAATCTGGAAGCCAAACTCTCTCCAGCCAAGACTGTACTAGACAGTCAAGAGGAAAAGACAAACACCTGCACCACAACACACTCAACACATAGTCCATCAAAACCTACACCCACACATAGTAATACAAAACACACACCTACATTCGCGGAGGCTCTCAATAAAAATCTGCCCAAACAACAGAGACCTCCAAAGCTGAAACGCAAGCAAACCACCACCACCCAACACTACCCAAATGACACATATCCCATGAAATCAGTGTGCCACTCAACCTCAACCCATAAGGCAAAACAATGTACCCAACACACTTGTCATAGGTGACTCTGTATTCAGGCACACTGATGTCGCACTTACCTGGCTAAACAAGGAGAAAGTTACTGTCAGCTGCCTGTCAGGTGCCAGGATCTGCCACATAACACAAGAACTCAGGTCACTCCACAACAAGTACAAATATGACTGTCATTGTCCATGTTGGTGTGAATGACCTGAGACGTACCTCCCTGGACTACATGAAAAGAGACGATGTAGCCCCGGCAGGTATGGCCCTAGCCCTGAGTAGCATCCTGCCATCACCCAGAATGATACCACAATACAAGGACAAAATGATTGACTTCAACAATTGGCTAAGCTTCTGTTGTCATTATAAGGGGATCCAGTGTCTGTCTGCCTGGGACGACATGATCAGCAGACCATGATGCTTTGCCAGAAATGGCCTGCACCTGTCGCTCCTGGGATTCTGGATACTGGCTAAGGCTCTTGCCATCCCTATAGTGCCTTTTTTAGGCAAGGTTCAAATGACAAACTCACCACTGTAGCAGGTATAAGCAAGCAAAATCTGAGAGTAATGCTACTCAATGCTAGAAGTCTAAACCTCAAAATGCACTCAAGGCAGTCCTTAAAATGGAGAACATCAACATCTGTGCAGTGATGGAGACCTGTTTCTAGGCTCCAGAGAGCACCCCTGCATTACCAGGCTATAACTCATGCCACACCTTTTGGCCACCTAACCTGGACCGAAACAGGAAAGGAGGAGGCGTGTCCTTATTCATTAAGTATATCCACACCTCCAGGCTAATTGCTCAACATAATGCATTCAAAATTATCCAAGTGCAACTTACACTGGACAAGACTGCATTCCAGGTTGTAACTTGTTACAGATCCCTCACCATGCCCAAGGATGGCCACTCCACATTTCTTGATATACTGGGTAATATTAAGGTACAGCCCAATACCCTAATAATGGGCGATTTCAACTACTCCATAATCAACTGGCAAAACTACTCATATACTAACTCATTTGTTCAATGCTTTCTGGAAATCATAAATTCCAGTGCTCTGGATCAGCTTGTCCATACCCCCACCAGGTTAAGCAATATCGTGGACCTGGTCATTACCAATATGAGCAACTGATGTTCCATGCCAGAGGTCAACTCCTCGCTGGTCAGATCTGACCACAAGCTAATCACCCTAGACATCAATATCCCATCCCCCCATTAAGGAAACCACCATAAGAAATTTCTCCAAAGCCAACTTCATGCTTCTTAAGACAGAAGTGGCAAGCCTCACTGCACCCATACAGATGGAGAATAGAGGTACGACTGCTGAATCCTATAGAAATGCACTGTATAAGCACATACACGAGTGCATGGATCGTGCCATCCCCAACAGAACCAAGACGCTATCCTCCATAGAAAGGAAGACAATCTGGTGGTCCTCTGCCATAAACAAACTCTACAACAGAAGGAAGAAGCTGTTGCAAAAAAAGAGTAAAATCCCTTAATTGCAGGAACTCCCTGGTCAGCCTCAGTAAGAAGGTGAGATCCCTTATAAAATCCTCCAAAGCTAGTTGCCAAAATAAAATCACCACTGATTCTAAAGACATCCACAATTCATTCTACAGCTATGTCAAGAATCTCAATGGCGACACTCAGATCTGCTCTGAGCTACAGCACAATGGCACTAGATATACAGAACCAACTGATACTGCCAACATCCTGGCAGATAGGTTCAGTGCAAACTTCACCCCCCCAAAGGGCCCATCTCTATACCAGAAGAATGCAAAGCCCCTGTAATTACAGCTGCACAAGTAAAGACCGCACTCTCCAAAGCCAAGAACACTGCATCCATGGGACCTGACAATATCCCAGGCTGCGTTCTGCATGAACTACAGAACAAACTAGCACCCCCCCTAAATACCATGTTCAATCATAGCCTCACTTTAGACTTTGTGCCTACTGAATGGCGCACAGCAACAGTTATCCCACTCCAGAAAGGGGGCACCACCATGGACCCCGGGAACTACCTCCACATTAGCCTGATGAGCCTGGTCTGCAAGGCCATGGAACATATCATCTTGGAGCTTATAAACAGGGACATAGGTAACCTCCAAGCTCTGGACCCTACTCAGTTTGGGATTGTAAAAGCTAGGTCATGTCTCCTAAACCTGATTGACTTCTTAGAAGCAGTCATCAGAGCCGTGGACGAGGGTAAGGTGGTGCACACAGCCTATCTTGACCTCACCAAGGCTTTTGACACCATCCCCCACTCTGGAATTATAGATAAACTCACTAGACTGGGCATAAATCCCTATGTCACCAGATGGGTGGCTAACTTGTTCACTGACAGAACCCACACAGTGAAAGTAGCCGACTCCAAATACAACTTCAGACCAGTGACAAGTGGAGTACCACAGGGCTCACTCCTGGTCCTCTCCTGTTTGGCATCTACTTTTCAGAAGTCCAGACTAATACAGCAGGTGTTTGGATAACTAAGTTCGCAAATGACTGCAAACTAAGGTGCCATAATAGAATCGCCTAATGATGTGGACATTCTACAAAGGGGCCTCACTGAAACTGATGATTGGTTTCAAAGTCATTGCCTCAAGCTCAATGCCAAAAAGTGCATTTTCATCCCCTTTGGGAAAAAACACTGCACCCATGATCTACCACATAGGCGATAGCCTACTAAACACTGAAAATGTGATGAGACCTTGGGACACAGGTGGACAGTAGTCTCTTCTTTGATAATCCCATTGCCACAGTAGTCAGGAAATCCTTCTACATGGCACACCTCATCACAAAGGGGTCCACCTCCAGAAGAAAAGAGGTCATTGTTCCTCTCTACTCATCCCTCATCAGACCCATTCTAGAGTACAACGCCCCATTTGGCATGTACCTCGCAAGACATCTACAGCAACTAGAAAGGCCACAGAAATACCTCACTAAGAGGATTACCAGCCTCAAACAGATGCTATACACAGACCATCTCAAAAAAATCCAGTTCTACTCCATCGCCTATCACCTACTCAAAGGCAACTTCTGCCTAACATACAAAGCCATGTCAAACCCAGATCTGTTAGACATGCTACACTTAAAGAAACCCCTATTCCTCTGAGCCCACACGATCCAGGGACCTAAACCTTGTCACCACAATAAACAGAACATGCCGGAGGGATAGATTCCTGTCCCAGAGACTTCCCATGCTCTGGAACAGACTACCCATTCATGTCAAGCAAAGCATCTCATTAGCCCTCTTTAAGAAAAATCTCGACAATTGGATGGGAAATAGGAAATTCACCCTGGGGATCACTTCTGTGGCTCTGCCAGACAGGGGCACAGGAAAATAACTTTCTTTGGTTGTGAAAGCCAGGGAACTTTTTTGGCTAGGCTTATATAGGCCCCAGGCCTGATAGCCTAGTACCTATCTATGTACCTACGAGTCATGCTACCACAAGATAGCCAGATTTGCTGCCAACCTGCCCTACAAAACCCATCATTGTCTAGCTCTAAAACAACTCGAATAGCTAGAACTTCCTAATATCCTAACCTTAAAACAAGTTTCCTTAACCCACTCCATAGTTTACCTTCCTGACAAGTGTCCAGCCTTACAGAACCTAGTACAATTTCACCACATCAGAAGGATCCTATGATCCTCTGAAAAACTACTGCTAACAGTTACAAAATCCAACAGCAGCTTTGGAGACTCTACTCATACTAAACACATCTAACCCAACTCGGTTCATAAACCTTCTAACGAGCCATCTAAATGACAACTGGATATGTTCCTGCTCCTCGCTAGGCTGAATCTGCTTGTCTCCTCTCCAGCTTCTCCCACACTTTTGCTCTTATCAGCTTTATATCTGTGGAAAGTTGAACTTTTTACAAACAAATTGTAACTTGATCTATGACAATATAATTGTAATGTTTCAAATGTTAGTTGACAAAAATACTGTGTGGCAATTCCACTTGATACGATGTCTAATTCTATGATTTGTATAATTGTGTGTCCTTATGTGATTTAATGTGGAACTTTTCTCCCTGGGCCTCTGCTGAAAATGGGCAACCAGCCCAGTCGGACTTCCCCAGTAGACAAATGTTAAGTAAATAAAATTTTTGAGGATGTCCAGCAGAGAATATCTTTCATTGTTTTACCATTGTTATACTGTGTGTGTGTGTATGTATGTGTATATATATATATATATATATATATATATATATATATATATATATATAGCTACATGATTGCAATTGTCTTGCGAGTGTTTAGTTTTAGCAAGGGTAACAGGATTTCTGAGTTAGAACAACTTGGCAGAATATGGAAGAAAAAAAGGAGGAATCTATTGTAGTGTGGTTTTGTAGAAAATAGTGACCCCACCAGATTTTTTGTTGGCTCTGTCTAATCTTTTCCAAGAAAGTTATAAAAAAGTAACATACCAGACCCCAGAGACACCGACCAGTGCTCAAAGCTAACCATGGACCACAAAATATGAAACAAAGATGTGCCAACATAGGATAAGCACTTTCATTTTATTTTAATAAAACTTCATCAGATCAGTTTTACACAAGAGACACCATTTAAATACGAATTGTAAAAAGTCACATAACGGCAAAGGCCCCAGAATGAAACTACATAAAGCAACATAATTACAAAAATTTTTTTTACAAACCTAAAACATTAAAAAGTAGGTGAACAGTACCAGCAGCAATGGTGTGTGATTATCTTTCTACAGCTTTTAACTTTAAAAATCAAAGCAAAGTCAGCTCCTGTGCAATCAAGGTTTGGTGGAGCCAGTACCAAACATTACAAGGAAAGGGATTTTACTGAAGGCTTTTCCTTGTCCCAAGAAAACGTGGTACCTGGAGGCTTCTCCTGGACATGTCAAGGCTTAACAGATTCTTGTAGGTGCCAAAATTCAAAATGCTAATCCTTCAAAAAATTGCAGGCCATGATTTCATCCAATGCCTATATGGTAACTCTAGATCTAAAGGATGCATACCCTCACATTACTATGGAAAAAAGCTTAGTTTCACCATAACAACACCACCCAAATCAAACAACCCAACCTGTTTTAATACTAATTAAGAGAGAGCCACCTTGATGTGAGTTATTCTGATGAAGTCTGAATTTAGATGCAATAAATTTTGATTGTTACTTGTATCTTCAGTTGCTGATCTTTATTGGTTCTATTTTTATTTTTCAGCAGCTGGACATAGGATATATGACCACATATACAGTATTCATTAGTCTGATTTTACTAATGCCCCTTTTAAACATAGTACTACAAGTAATTGGTTTAAAGTTTTCCATTTCCATTTTTTATTCTTGAGAAAGTTATGATTTCCATCCAAGGTGATGACTGGGAGAATAAATTAAGAGTATATATTAGTTTATTGGCAATTACTTTCAAATGTACCCCAGTCACCCAGTTAAAATTAGTCTATTTCTGTTTACAGTATACTTAAATTATGGGCCACAAGGTTATAAATGTTACACAATGTATATATAGATTTGATATGTATTCAGAAATGTTATGTATATGGTATAAATATTTATATACTGCAATTGTTTTTAGAATGTTTTATATGCTTCATTTTTATCGTGTGGTGTCCTAAGAATTATCCTCACATGACCTGGTTTTGATACCATTGAGAGTGTCAGCTTGACGTTAGTTATTCTGATGAAGTCTGAATTTACAGACAGATGAAAATGTTCAATAACCTTGGTTGTTGCTGTTGTCTTCAGTTATCACTGTTCTTGTTGATTCTAGTTTTTTATTGACTATTAACAGAAGTCACAGTTTATTTCTTTTAGTTCATTTGCTTTTGTGGAAGCAGCGAATGCTTAAAGTAAGTCATAGTCAAGCACCTATATAAGTCAAAGCTGTGTGCACAGTTTTTTTCAAATCTTGAAGAGGCTTTGGAAGTTAGTGTTCAGATCAATGTCTTTTATGAAAGACGTAAATAACTATTCATAAATTTTGCTGAAAGTAAAAATGAAATAAAAAAAAAGAGAAATGTACATTTTGTACTAAGTGAAGAACAGTGTTTTATTAAGATTTTTAACATCTGATTATAAATCAGTTTAAATGGAAATTTAAAATTATATGGTAAATTTAAAAACAGACCGTGACTAAATTCCATTGATTAAGTGCAGCAGTTTCCTTTTTAAGTGTTGTAAGTTAGTACTAGTCTAGCTGCCTTTGTGGACCATTTAGCCCATTTCCCTTTTTGTGCTCAAAGTAACCGATCCCATTTCATTAGAGATTGGCCTTGCCCATCTCATGGTCAGCAATTGTATATTATCCCTAATGAGGATAACTGGGATCATGGCTTAGATAATTTGAGGGGACCTATGCATGGTATAAAGCATTTAGGAGCTGTCTCTGTTAATTAGTGGAGTAAATTTTCTGTTTCAAATCCATAGATCCAAATTGTGCTTGAATATGGACAGGCACGAATTTTATTTTTTGTGGATGGAGAGTCTGTTCCGGAGCAGTGGTATCCTCTGTCAGATATACCTGTCCATCCAAACCAATGCTGTTGATGTTGCAGAAGAGGTTTAGATCCCTAAACTGGCTGTTTTTGATGCCATTTGATTTGCTTATGTGGAGTAAATCCATCAGTATTGGGTCAGAACATGCCTTATATGCCAGACACAGGTTACCTCTTAGTGAATATAGTGACATGGCTTTAAGTTGGTCCACATAGGACATGTGTAGACCTTGTATCATTTTATTAAGGTATCTCTGTGGTCATTCCAGTTATTGCATGTGTCTGGACAGATACTTGCCAAAGGAGGTATTATATTCAATGATTGGCCTAATGAGGGCTGAGTAAAGAGGGGCAATGACATCCATAGGTTTAGGCACACTCCCTTTGTTTGTAAGCTATATAGTACAGAAGGACTTCCTTACAACAATGGAAACATGTTGGTCAAAAGTTAGGTCACTGTCCATGTAAGTTCCCAAATCCCAAACAACTGGGTCAGCTGTTAGGGGCGTAGTCTCAATGTGGTAGTTCTGCATGGTAGATGACTTCCCGAGGGAGGCAGTAGTGCATTTTTTGGCATTTAGTTTCAGTCCATGATTTAATAGAAGAATGATGAACACTTTATTTTTGCATGGAATGGCAAGCACATTTAAGAAATAATGCCACTTTGTTTCTAAAAGAAATTCAGGGCACATCTCTTCCTTTTATTATTTTTATTATTATTATTTATTTTTTTGTAAGCTGATCTCCTGATACTTTATTCTATTTTTTTCAGTCTTCTCTCCTTTATTGATTTTGAATACATGCAGTGAGTCTTTTCCATGAGTGGTTATTCCTAGGTATAGAAAGTGAGCTATATAGTTTAGAATAAGCTGCACTGGTGTTTATGAAAACATAAACATGAAATATGAAGACTGGTATCTACTCCAGTAGCTAGACTACATATTTAGTGATGAAATGAAGTATAAAACATTTAATAGTTTAGATTAACAGGCATGGGTTTCCTCCGGGTGCTCTGGTTTCCTCCCACATCCCAAAGGTGGTAGGTGGATTGGACACTCTAAATTGGCCCTAGGCATGAGTGCATGCATGTGTGTACCTTCTGTGGAAGATTGGGTGCTGGGCTGGCAACTCGACACCATAAAACTCTACTGCCAGTCATGAGCGGACAGGTGATCTGCTGTGGCGATCCCTAACCGGGAAAAGCCAAAAGAAGAAGAAGATTAACAGGCACCGTATTATATGGAATTTCTTCATCACATCATTTTAACTAGAAATATTAAGTATATTATTTTTCACATAATTTTAACTAGAAATAATAAGTATATTATAAAGTTTAATATTTTCAAAGGCTTAAATCAGAATTTTTAAGTAATGTCTTGCGAGGTTGTGGGAGAAACTGAAAATAATCATATGAAAGGCAGAAAGTTTAATAACGTTGAAGTCAGCACTTCATAAATTTATGGTCATCCAGACATTTACAACAAATTGGTCATGATACAAGTTTCTTGATGACGACAGTCACAAAGACAAACATCTTCCATAAACACCATGTGTTCATGAAATGGAAAAGAAAGAAACACTGATTAGTGACATACATTAATTAAAAAAATGTCTCTTCTCATTTGCTTTGCAGGTAATAATTTGCACAGATGGAAAAGCAAACTCAGACCTTGGAAATTTGGAGAACATAGAAGAAGATGAAGTCTATCAGTCCTCAAAAGCATTCTATAGTTCACTTGCTGAGTATGCAGTGAATCATGGGTAAGCAAATATTGTGCCTTTGTTTTATTTTGTGAACATTCCTTACTCATTTTAACGTATTATTAGATTTCATACAGTGAGAGCCATTCAGTCCTCTTTTGTAAGGATCAGTTTTCTGGATAGTTTTACATAATGTTAATTTTAATAGTCTGAGATTGCAATTCAAAAAGGACGTCTTCATCCAAGCCAAATCCTGCGTTAACAAAGGACACATTGCCTAACACATCATCACTATCTCATTTCCACTTCTCTTTTTGTCTCACAGAATTATTGAAGGTTGTCCCACTTCAAAAAGTAATGTAAATATTGTGGGTCTGCTTTGCTTGGTCAAAAGACCATATACTCAAACGTTATTTTCGTGAGATAAAAATAACAAAAGCTGAACTTCCTAACCGTGCAGTTTTTCCAGTGCAAGTAAACTTGCTCAATGTGGGAAAATAAGCCCTTTTCCCCACTGTAGTGTGATCCTGGAGTTGTATTTATAGTTAAGGGGGTGTGGGTTTCAGATACTACAGTGTGTTTTTGTGAGGTTTTGAGCAAGTGTTTACTTTCCCTGGGGAAAATTGAGCAGTTTAGGATTTTAGTTTTCATTATTTTTTGTCTCGAGAAAATAACTTTTTCAAATATATGGGCTTTTGAGCATGCAAAGTAGATCCAAGTTTTGTACATGACATTCTGCTTCTTTTCTGTAATGTACAGATACAGGTTTTCAATGTAACAAATCTGAATTACTCTGTTATTGTTTACATTTCTTCCTTTTTTTGTTTGTGAAATAAATGGTTTGTATTTCACTCAGACTAAGCCAGAAATTTGTCAGTGTTGATCAGTGGACTACCCCTGTAACCAATTATAAATAAATGGATAAACAAACAAGCAAATGTATAAATAAATATAACACTTGCCAAACTGCACTACAAATTATGGTTTCTGTTTCTGCACAAATGTAATCTCCTCTTAAGGTCTCAGAACTGACATAAAGTTATTCTGTCACTTGTTAAGGAAACATGTTGCCAGTGCACCCTCTTCTCTTTCTAGACATGGTTGATTATATAAAGCTGCTTCAGGAATGTTTGTCCATTTTGCCAGAACTACTTCTCTGGCCCAAACCCCACCTACCATGATGGCATCAAATGTTGTTCTTAATTGAATCTCTCCTTTCCCTTACTTTCTAAGGCATCTTCTTCTGTCCCTGTGCTTGCTGGATGTCATTTCCAGATAATTTAACTGAAACTGCAGTCCTGGGTCTGTGGTAACTTAGTTTTAAACCCTGACCATGACACAGGGATTCCGGATTGTTAGGAGCCTGGACATTTGAGAAGGAGAGGGGTGATTAGGCAATTTTCTATTCACCTGTCTGTGATGGAATGATTGTATATTTTTGCTTGGGGTGTATATTACACCCCAGATCCCTGGTGAAGAGTGGAGATAGCATTAAGGCACTTGCCATTGGAGTAGGACAACCTGAGGGATTATGACAATCACAAAAGCAGGTGACTTGTTGTTTCACAGGGCCATTGCATGCCCACTAATTGAACAGTTGCAGGCATACATACTGAATATGATGGCTAAAGCAAAACTCCCTGTGCTGGTTACCTGGCTTGTGCTCCCCGCCCCCCATGGCTGCTTGAGTTCAGTAATGTGGGTAGTGGCTCTCAAGGGTAACAAGGACAAGGGATCAAAATGTTCAGAAAGAAAAATATTAATGAAGTCCCCCTTGTTCCTGTTTGATTTCTAGCTGCAATCAATTAGCCTCTGATAATTGAAGCATTCCTTTCTGTAACCTTTACTCCTTTCTCAAACTTTCAGATACTCTTGGCTACATTGTGTCTCTGTTTCTCGTATGCTGTTCTAAACATTTCATTGTTTTTTTCCCTCTTTCTGAAAGTATTTGGTTGTACAGTACTGCAGTTGCCTTTCTGAACTCATCATGGCAGTTGCACATATTTTGCAGTGGGAAGATAACCATTCAGTATTTCGAGGCCCGATAATGGGAGTGTTCTTTGCTGTCTTTGTGTATCTGACAGTGCAAGTTTACTAAGTTTATAACTCTAAATACGTGTGTGTGCGTGCATGCATATGAGCAGTGGGGGGTTCTGAATAGAAAGAAATGCAGTAAATAATTATCAGGAGTGTACCAGCTTAGCTGGAGTGAAATAAGGCATATATTTATCTAGTGCAAGAACTGGGATACTGTGCATTTATTTATTTTATATTTACTAACTAGGTGGGTGAACTGGTTTGATCAATCCTTTTCAGCCAGTGGCAGTACAGTGAATAGAAAAATGGAAGTAATTATTTACAGTACATATTTTCATGAGTTACACTTTACAGGAAAAACAGCAAACCTTATTTACAAAATATTTTCAGATGCTTTTCAACATTTATAGGTTCAACATTTCAAATCAGAACAAAATGAGAGCACTGTCTGGTTAAGTGATTTGCTCAAAGTCACACAGCAGAATGAATCAAACTGTATCCTTGGCTGCAGGAAACAACTTGTTAACACCTTAATCCTCTCTGCTGATATTACAAGACGTATGTTAAGATTAGGGTAGTTCAGTAGGTGGAACTGGTTAATCAAACTAAGGAAGTGGGGGATAATGGATGTAGCTGAAAGGTCTTCTGGGAGCTTTTGCACTGAGATAGGCTGAATCAGTGCTGTTCTACAAGTTTCTATAAGTACTTGGGTTAGGGCTTTCCTTTGCTTCGCTAGGGAGGGAGTTCTTCAGCATGAGTGAGTTTTTTAAATGATTATGGATTTGTTGCAGGTTACCGTCAGTCAGAATACACTAAAGTAGCATTAGATGTTATCAATTCTGACAGCGAGATAAGAAAACTGTGTAACCGATATATAACTAACCAGGCAAGATCAGAAGCATGGCAGAAAATCATTTAGTAATAGAGAAAGATAGTACTACTGCTGTCTCCGTCACCTGTGAAGTCCCTGGATGCAGGCTGGGGGAGAATGCTTTATGTAACAAGCACAGAGAAATGACAGAAACTGTCTAAAATGGTGCAATGAATGTAACAAAAGCCCCAGAAGAAGAAAATGAGGTACCACAGCAAGTACAGCTGAAACAGTAGAGAGAGCAACATAAGCGAACAAAATGCTTTCAGCTAAAAATATTAACAAAGGACTTTTTCATTAAAGAAATACTCGTGACACTTCATTACTAACCTGTAGCAATAATGAGTAGAAAGACTGTCGCAGCTATACAAACATGCTGGGTGAAAAGAAACAGTCTACGGTGACTGCTCACAGATGTAAGATAGGAAACCAAGTTGAGAAAATGGTAATTTCTTAAAAGAAATTAAGCTTCTATGTTCTTAGTCATACTACTTATTCAAATCTTGGAGACCTAAACATATTTTTGCTTTTTTTTCCCTTTTATCTTCTCTGCAGAGTGATTGTATCCGTCCTCACTATTGAAGGGACAGACTGTAGACTAGCTGAACTTGGCCAGATGGCAGACAGAACTGGAGGCAAGGTAAGAGGAAGTGACATAATAATTTAAACCAAAGTGTGACATACAGGGGCAAATTTTTATACACAGTGAATGTGTTGAGAAAAGATTGAGACTGACAGATTCATGTTGCTTGGCAGTCATATTTGTGTATAAAAGCTGCAAGCTTGGAGTGTAACACATTTAAGAAGCAGCTCTAGATTTACCTCAGATAACTTCCACATGCATATTGCCTAACTAGGGTAATGACTTGTAATTGGTTCTGTAGTCTTGTGTCTCCATTTAAATCTTGCACCCATAGTCGGTAAGTTAGTCATTAGCAATTACAAAAATGGGAAAAAGTGCTGGAGGCGATGCTAATATTAATGAACTCTCTAATGAAATTATTAACCAGCACTACTAAAGTGTGACGTCCAGAGCAGAAAGTTCCCCAAAAAATCGATTGGTAAGTAGTCATCAAACAAAAGTTGCTCCATGAAATACATTAGGTTCTTAGCAATATTTAATACTTGAAATATTCTTAAAATATATACATTGTCTATGACATTCAGTACATTGACAAAACAAGCAGAAATGCTAGCTTTTGAATACATATTTATTTATTTATGCTTGATAACTGGGTAGGTGGGTTTAACCCCCTTTTAGCCATGACCTGAACTCGAAGAGCACACTTACAAAAAGACCATTCATTAAAAGGAGTTTGACGTATGTGTGAATTTACATAAGACAAAGTGAAGTTCCATACATTAAACAATTATACAGTGGAACAGTGTACACACTGATAAGGAAATACTGGAGTGTAAAGAAATTTGTACGATCATTGGTATTTTTTTTAGAGAAGAACATAACATTTGTCCATTTGAAGTCATATATTTTGTAAGTCTAGGATTATCCCTTGTCTCACAAGGCTTCACTGTGGAGGTGTTCCTTAGTGATGACTTGAATGCCTCAGCTGTTGCTTGGCTTTTAATAGCATTTGTGAAGTGATTTCTTGTGGCAGGGTCTAGTCTTCAAGAGGCCCTTCTTCTTATAATTGTATTGAAGTGGTCAGGCCAGAGCAAATGTTACCCTGAAAGTTTGAGGAAATATGACTGATTTCTACAAGGAAGTAATCTTCTCAGAGATGGATAGTAGCCAGGTTTAAAGAGTAATCAGATAAATGTCCCAGTCTTTCCCTGTAAAGTTAGTTGAAGGATGTAAGTAGATCACGGTTTTGTGTGTGTTGAATCTTCTAGGAGAGTGCATCTTTTTATCTTCTTGCCCTTGGAGCTTTTGGGAATCATGTAAGGAATGTAAAGCCATATTCTACCTTTGGAAGTAGGACGCTTCTTGTTATGGCTGTCTGGCAGGCTGTGAGAGAATGTATGTGATCCTATAGCAGAGATTTGGGTGTATGGGACCTTTGTTAGCGATATTAGTGTAGATGGTGAAAGAGAATGCTCAAGAATCAGACCTAGGTATTAATATTTTGAGATAACTGGAATGGTAATGTCATTGTTATCCTTTATAAGAATTTCTAGAGCAGCAGTAGTTTTTGAGCTGTGCTATATAGAATAAATCTATTTTTCTGGGTTTTTCAAGAAGTATGTTGGCTTTAGACCAACTGCACATTTATGAGAACTTAGTTTGAAGGTTAGCTTGAAGATTATCATAAGCGTTACTGGCTTCATTACGGAGGAGTTCACGTACATATAAATTGAATTATCAGTGAGGGAAGGTCAGTGGGTAGGTCATTAATAAAAAGAGATAATAATAGTGGTTCTAATACATAACCCAGAAGGGATGCTGATATTAACACACTGTTGTTTGAAAATGCGTTTTTGGCATAAACTCGAAAGCTCATTTGTGAGAGAGCTGTAGAAACAGTAAAAACAGTGTTTTTACCAAAATTGGATCAGAACAGTTTGCGTAATAAGAGATTATGGTTTGCTGTTTCAAATGCTCTTATTATATCAATAAATAAACCAGCAGAAATGCGCCCATTTTTCATGCTGCGATACAGGGCATCTGTTGTAGTAAGGTTGTCAGTGTTAAATGAACTACAAAGGCCTCGTTGTTGGTTTGATGGCAGTCCATAACTATTTATGTGCTTGAATAACTATTTATATACCAGTTTTTGAATATTTTTGAATATAGATATGGGTATTAAGTCTTTAAAATCCTTTGGTTTAGGAACTTTAGGGAGTGGTATAATTATAGAATGCTTCAATGCTGGTAGAAAAACTTCTGTAATTTGGCTTGGCAGTTTCTCAAGTCTGAGAAAGGTAGGGTGAAGCTTGCTGAACCCTGTCCCTGATGTGTTTAAATTCAGAAGTAATGCTTTAACCTTTTGACAGCTATTTGGGTAAAACAGGTTACAGTACATTTTACTCACTTTATTAAATCTGAATTAATTTAATTGATAATTTAAATGCCATTATATCACTAATACCATGATATTCAGAAACCTAGTCATGGTTAATTTATTGTGTAAGACTGGCAAGTAATATAATGGAGAACACATTCTAATTGTTTTGATCATGAGGCTCACAAGTTTGTATATCTGGCCAGTCCTACTTGTATATTAAAGTGACAAGCTATCAGTGTATCTAGCATGTTAGGAAACAGTGTAGATTTACCTCTGGCACCTTTCACATTCACATTGCTAGATTAGAGTCATAGCATGTAATTACTTTATTTACATTGCATGACCTTTGAAATAAATAACCAGTATTTATTAGACCGTTATGAGAAACTGCAGATATGGGAGGAGGGCTAGGGATAAGGCTAATAGTAATGAAACTATTTTGGCAACTAGTGATACAGTAAATGTGCATCACAATCACTGAGGCAAACTGTGATAAATCTGCAAATTTCTGTTATGCAAAGATGTATACGTACCAACACATAACCTTTTTCCTGCATGTTTTTAAATCTGATCTGAACTTTTAGTACCATATTCATTCCCTGTAATAGAGTAGAATTCTGCCATGCTTTCACAATCTCAATAATTATTAATGTAATTTTAGTGGTCACAACTGAAAAGATACCCTAAGAATCTTAATATGTACCCCTGCTTTAATGCTTTTGTTATTCAGCTAGACTCCCTAAATATATATACTGTTATTTCAACTGTTATCACTGACATTATTTTCAAAAGCTGTGTAGCAGTTACAATTGCTACCTCACATTTCTTTTTTCTCTGCTTTGGACCCCAACTAAAGTACCTTGTGCGGAATTTGTACATCCTCCTTGTGTCCATGTGCATTTTTCATAGGCGATCTGATTTTCTTCCTCATCCCAAAGACATGCCATTAGGTAAATAGGTAGTCTTCTAAAATTACATCAGATAAGTGTTTCATGTGTGAAATGAATGCACATTTGCATTCCTTGAGGAACTGGACTGGCATCCCATTCAAGATTAGTTCTCTACCATATACCTGAAAAACAAAATAGAGAAGAAACCACGCAGTAGCACAAAACGAAGTGATAAAGCGCTTTTCATTTATTCCAATAAACAAACTTCTTCAGATCAAGTAAAACAAAAAGTCACAGTTTAAATACTCTCTGGGCTAATACTTACAAAGTCAATTAACTACTTAAAGTGAAAGCTGACTTACAAGACACGCCCTGTTTGCAAACACAACTAGACTAAAAACTGCTTTTAAAGTGAAAGCTAAAAATCCAAATAGTCAAAGTACAAGTAGCGTAGTCTATAAAAATGTGTATATCTAGCCTACTACTAATCTAGTAAGACAAAAGAATAATAATGATTACAAGTGCATAAAAACTCCGCTGGTGTTTATAAAACTGAGTAAATACAAATACCTGTGTTAGTGCACTAAACTGTGTATGTTGTGCAAAACATAATTGGTAATAAGTAATGTACCCAGATAAAACTACGAATTCTCAGCAAAAAATACACAAGGTCACTGAACCAAGGTGCTCAAAAGCATTAGAATAACTAGTGCTAGTGTGGAAGATAACCTGATACAGCCTACCTGTTGAGGCTCCTAAGTTTAAGAACACTACTTAAAGAACAGTTCTCATTCAGACCTGGTGAACTGTATGCATTGTCTAATTTGCCAAAACAGCTCTCGCTCTTCTAACTTAAGTGGGAGAGGAGCACCCCTGAAGTCCTGTGTAATTTGGTCAATAATCAGAAATTTAAACATATGGTTGGGATAAACTGAAATATGTTTTGCTAGTGCATTGTCAAGTTTCTGCTTCCTGATCGCATAAGTATGTTCATAAATGCAGTCACGTAGGCGTCGTTCTGTTTTGCCCACGTAGAAAGCTGTACAGGTTTGGCACATAGCTAAATAGATCACCATTCTTGAATTACAGTTAGCTCTTAGGTTCAACTTATATTCGTAATCGTGAACTTTAAATCTATTGGATTCCAAGGTGTATTGACAAAAATTACACGCCTGGCATTTAAACATGCCAGCTGTCATTGTTTTTTTAATGTTATGTCGTTCAAGGAGGGCTTTGAGGTTTTTTGCCTTTCTATAAACAACCAATGGGTGATTACCAAGTTTTTGGTGTACTGTGTTGTCCTTTTCTCTACCATATACCATTTGATTGCTAGGATTAACTCTAGCTCTCTTGCAACCTTCAGTGTGACAAAATGTGTATCAAAGATTCCCTATTTACATTTCAAGACCAGTAGCTGAGAGTCCTGCAACTACCAAAAATATAGTGCAGTTCCTTAAATGTAAGAGTGAACTTTGAAACTTGCTGTAAATCTATTAAGGCATTTTTTTGTTTGGGGCTTTACTCCCCTCTCATGAGGGATTTGTGCACCCAGGTTGATAGCAACCTGACTTTTGACCACCATGTTGTTTCTGTTGTACAGAAAGCTTTTTACATAGCCCACCTCATAAGTAAGGGTATCTCTTCCATGGACAAGGAGGTCATAACATCCCTGTATTCTTCCCTTATAAAGCCCATTATTGAGTGCAACACCCCTTTTGGCATGTGCCTTGCAAAGCACATGCATCAGCTGGAGAGACCACAGAGGTTCCTCACCAGGAGAATTCAGAGCCTCAAACATCTGCCAAACACAGATAGGCTAAAAGTCCTATCCCTCTACTCAGTTTCATACAGATGCCTTAGAGGTGACCTCTGCATGGCATACAAGGCAATCTTGGACCCCACCTTGATGAGAGAGACTATTGCATATCCACAAGTCAAGATCCACTTGAGTAACCCACATGTGTGTCCTCAACCTGATCTTTGACATCATTAGGACTTGGTGGGACAGATATGTGTCCCAGAGACTCCCCCATATGTGGAATAGACTCCCCTCTCCATGTCAAGCAGTGTACCTCTTTACACCTTTTTAAGCGCAACCTGGATAACAGGATGGGAAACAGAAAATACACCCCTGGGATTCTACCTGTGTCCCTGCTGGACAGGGGCATTGGGTGCTGACTTGTCTAAACATGGGCTAAACTCTTGGCTAGGCTTATAAGAGCCTCAGAGCCAATATCCTAGTAACTTCCTATGGACTTCCTATGATCCCATGACATGAGACCTGAAATGTGCAAGTCCAGAAAGCCCAAATATTAAGCTGTGACTCAAAAAAAAAAAAAAAAACATTCATATGCTTGCAACACTGGCTCTAAGATCACTTTACCTTGAAAAAGGGAGATTAAACCAGATTTTTCCCAAGGTAACACAAACTGCAGTTTATATACTTTATATTCCCCTTGGAATTTTATGAAGCACCAAATAACACCACTGTATTACTTTGGAAATTAGGAATACTGTTGGCAAAAACATTTTAGTGCCTTCACTTGCATACATGCTGCCAATTATTTTGGTAAGACTTTATAAGAACAAAGGAGTTCTTCACATGTCTAAATTAATAGTGTCATCTTCTGACTTCATGAGCACTATTGTATCACATTGAGCTACTTAAGCTGGTTTCTCCTCACTGAAAGGAGAAGTATATTTTTAATTAGTTATTTTTATGGGGTCTATGTTATAACAGCGAACGATCAAAAGATCAAACGCTGTTATAACGAACCCAAAACAATGAAAACGTAAATAAGCAAACTACCAGAAAAGCGACACCCCCACCCCCGGGGGAAAAAATCGCTGTTCAAAAAAAAAAAACCCTACACTAAACACTACTTAAATATTACCAACTCCAAGATCGCATGCAAAGTGACAGAAGCGGCCAAGCGACTTCTTTCCCAGGGAAAGAATTTGCTTAAAAGACGCTTCATCATTTTGCATTTTTGACATTTACAGTTCGACCAAGATGCATTCGACAGAATGTGTCTCCTGTCTTCTGACAGGAGCCCTTTTTATGCATTAAATTATTTACCAGGGTAGAACACTGATGAAATGACCAGTTATAGGCTTAGCTTAATGTAACAAAACAGTGTACAGTGTACAGATAATAGTGGTTTACATTTTTGAGTGAGCATAGTAAATCTGGCAAACAATTTAAAGATCTAACAAATATATGTGCATTTATGTAAGTAGACCAGAAAGGGAGGGAGTACAAGTGGTGGAAATGTGGCAGTAGATGCTAGGTTAGGAAAGCTAATATAGACCATTAAGATGGAAGAGAGGACTAGATTGTGTGTAGTGGGTTTAGACCAGCATTGGTGTGGTAAGCTAAATTACAGTTTAGGATGAGTGAGTTAATCAGGTGGATCAGGTATGTGGGAGATAAAGATGCTATGCAATTGGATATATCACTGGAGGTGACATGTCCTTTAGATTGATAGTTGCATTCAAATTGCTTTATTAAGTATTGTTTGAACTGTGGCCTGAATAGGGAGTGGTTTGTGTGAACAGTTAAATCAGGAGGAAGTGACTGCCACAGTTTTGTGGCCAATTCAGCGAAGCAATGGCTAATAGAGTTCAGTCTGAGAGAAGGAGTTTGAAAGGTAAGGAATGGCTCCGACCTGGCTTCTTAGGTTATAGGTTTGAGTGGCAATAAATAGTTTGTGAGAGAGGAGAGGAGAGGTTGTCGAGTTTAAGTATTTTGAAAAGTAAGGAACTAGGAAGTAGATCTGGCCTGGCCTGTACTGGAAGACACTTAGCCTTTAAAAGAGTAAGACAGTGGTGTTCACTGCATGGTGAATTACATGTGAACTGATGTATATTATTGGAAAGTGGTTGAAGGGAGGCAGTGTTTTTGGCAGAGGAAGATGCAAACGAGGGAAGACCATATTCAGGTTGAGAAAGGAAGGGTGCCTTTTCCTATAGTAGCCCTTGATGTCTGTGAGAGGAGCTGAGATGTATTGTTGGCCCAGCAGAGTAGACTGTTGATCTTGCCTCTCAACTTCTGCATGTGCTCATGGGAGTTTAGTGATTGGGCAAACCAAATCCCAAAATGTATAAAGGAGCTGCTGGTTTCAGTGTGATTATCACAGTCAAGGATATGGCTAATCATTTATGGGTGCCAAATAATACCTATATTTTTTGGAATTAAGCACTAGTTTCCTGGAGTTCAGCCACTGCTGTAGCTGAAGGAAGGTCCTTTTGAATTTGAGTTTCAATTGCATCATGATAGGAATTACACCAGAAGATTACCATATCATGTGCATAATGAAGTGATGATAAATGGGGTCTAGTTGAAATTTGTTGATGAAGATTGAGAACTGAAGAAATGCTCTAATGGAGCCTTGTGATACCCCAAACTAAATGAGGGAACATTTGGAAAGATTAGGTCCTATATTTACCTGTAATGTATGGCTGAATAGAAAGTCTTTGAACCATGCAGCGACATTAGGTCTGATCCCAATTTATTGCAGAGGGAGAAGTAGAATTGGGTGGCTGACCATGTCAAAGGCATGGATTAAGTCAATGAACAGAGCTTCAATAAGATTTCGTTTTTCCATATTAATTAAGATGTTATTAGTCAGGGTCCCTAGTGAAGTCATTGTGCTCCTACCAGCCCAGAATCTGTGCTTTTTGATGGAGAGTAAGTGATGTTTTTGTAGGTAAGTGTTAAGTTTGTTACATGTAATTTTTTTTAAGAATTTTACCAAGGGTGAGTAGAATGGAGATGGCGTGGAAGTGACTACTAAGAACCAAGGACAGATATTGTCAGGCCCAGGTGGTGAGTCCATAGGAATTTCTTCAAGTAGGGGTAACATTTGCTAAAGTTATTTTTGAGAAACAAAAAGGTGGAATAAATGAAGGGGGTTAGGCTGTCTTTGTTGTAAGGGTGCATTAAGGGTAGGTGAGGATGTGGGATGGCTTAAAAATTCTCTGAAGAAACCTGAAAGTGTAAAATTACCAGATGAGCAGGGTATGTATCCTAGACTGGGTATTTCATTCATGGAGGAGCTTCCTGTTAGTTTGTTGACTTCCTGCCAGAAATGTTTATGGGAATAAAGAAAGGAGGTTTGCCTAGAGTTTACTTGCTTGGTTTTGAGTCTGTAGGCCTGTTTGGTCAAGATTTGTAATGATCAAGGTTGCTAGACATGGGGTCTTATTTCCACATTTCCAAGGATTCTTACTTTACAAACTTGACAGAGTCTGTTAACTTCTGGAATCCACTGTTGACTTCTGGCTAGTAAACTGCTTAAAAGTAATTAGCCCTATAAACTGACATTACAGATGAATGTAATAGAGCTTCAATGAATGCAGTTTCAGGTAAGAGTCTTTTCTGCTTTGGGACCTAAATTCTGGAGACTGTAGACATGTCAGGGGCATGTATTTAGGAGACAAACTTTTCCAGTACTACAGATATCTTATTCACTGTTTCTGTAGTCAAAAGAAGATTAACTTCAGTTCATTCAACTTATTTTATTTGTGGTCATTGTTTCATGTATTTTATAATATGGTATACTTATCAATGGATATATAGTGTTACTACAATTTTTTTTTTTTTTTGCCAATTGCACCATAAGTTAAAATCACAAGCATCAGCTTCTGCCATGTGTCATGCCAGTTCTTCCAGGTTTGATGTTTTTGATTACTCGTATTTCTTTGCTGTTGTATAGTATGGTTACATTCCAAAATTCAGATACTTTATATGTATGTTTTTTTCTGCAGTGTTTACTTTTAATATACTATTTTCATGATTCCATAACTGAAAAAATGTGCTTCATACCAAGTCTACCTGTCTAGTTAACAAACATACCTGTGTAACTGCAGCACCTATTGTTTAGTTTTCATTCATTCACTGGAACATTATGAAAGATATACAATTATCATAAAAGATGGGATCTCAACAATGCCATTTCTATGTATAAAGTATACAAAGCAGCTGTTTAGCAAAGTGCAGATTAGAATTAGACTTCTTATCATTGATCAATTACTTTCCATGTGAGCTTCTTAGAATCAGTGCTGAGTATGGAAAATGGAGCATATTAACCAAATGCGTCTGTGCTTTGATTATCCACAAGAAGGTGAACTTGGCTTTTCTGTTGCAGGTTAACATTGTGGATCCCAAGGCACTCTCTCATGCGTTCCAGTCTATTTTAGAAGATGATGTTATAGCCACCAATGTCTCATTGAAATTTGTACTTCATAAAGACATGTAAGTAAAACACTGATTAAAGATAACTATCTGTATCTCCGTATCTATCTATCTGCCTGTCTATTTATCTAGCTATCTCTCTATCTGTCACTGTGTATCGGTCACATTAGGGCTCTGTAGCATAATCACAAAATGCCCTATCAACTGCAGTTTGATCCACCTGCTCTCTGTTTATACCCATCGTATAAGAGGTAATAAATGCCATTGGATATAAGGTCTCAGCCCATTTCACAACACATGCAGTGATTGTATATGGCTATATCTCATGCTACAATCAACTTGAATCAGACTGTTAACTTTACCCTGTCAATCCTTATTATTTAATATACAGTAGGCTATTGAAGAGGTTAATTCTCTGAGTATATGAGTTACACCATTAATTTGTTTGTTTAAAAAAAGTAATATGTTTTATTTACTGATGTCTATAATAGATTAAAGAACTTCATTTGTTCATTTTCTGATACCTGCTTTAGTATTAGCTTACACAGAATCTCAGGGCAGCTGTGCCTATCTAAGAGGTATTTTGGCAGGGATATCAGCCTATCATAAGGCGCACACTCTCACTCTCACTCTCACTCTCACTCTCACTCTCACTCTCACTCTCACTCTCACTCACACTCTCACTCTCTTTTGTGTATCTCTTCACCCAGCAGCATGTCTTTGGGATGTGGGAGGAAATCAGTGTCCCCAGGTGAAAACTGACATGAATGTATGGAGGGTGTACTAAATTGCACATAGAGGGCACCCCAGCTTGGAATTAAATCATAATGATCTGCGATTTGATTAGAGGAATTGTTGCTGACAAAGAAAAAAATGGACTAAATCTCTGCTCCAGCTCTAATGATTGAAAATATGCATATATATGTTTTTATATTCTTTATTTAATAGCTTACAAATTATGGTAGAAAAGGGCAGTATCTCTGATGAGGTTATGTTCAATCATTTGACAACACTTAACAGAAAAGAACATGGTCTGTAGTAGCTACTAGTATGAATCAAGGCATATTGGCTTGGAAATGCCACTTGTTATAATTTTTGTAGCTTATGTTCCAGAAACTGATAAACCTGTAAGTGTGATATGCAATATCCCCTGTAATAAAAGTTAAGATAAAGCCAGTGTTTTTGTATACTGTTAGATCACAAGTTTGCAGGTCTTATCACTAGGAACACTTTTTGCTTGGTAATGATTTCATCTGAAAATAAAAAAATGCAACTTGGTGAAAAGGTGTACCCTATATATGATTAGCTGTGATTTGTTCAGGTTTTAAATGTCTGAACACAACTGGTCAAATTAGCGTTTTGTCATTATTCATATATCTATCTACTTATTTATTCATTCATTCATTTGACATTTGTTAATCGGGCTGGTCCAACTGAGCACAAGCCCATTTTCATTGGAGATCCGAGGAGAAAAGCTCCAGCAATACATATACAGTTATATTAAAAAAGAAAACAAACAGCAGAAAGAGCCACAACAGAAGAAAACAATAACTAAATATATACCAGTCTTTAAGTGTGGGCGAGACAAAACAGGTGAATTCATAGAAGTTAAATTACATACAATGTAGCAGCATGTGGGAGAAGTAGTTTTAAGCACCCACTTATTATATTAGAAAATAGGTGCTGATAAGCTAATATTTTGTGTTAACGTGATTTATAGTGTTAGTCAATATATTTAGTAGGGGCAGGAGAGACATATTTGATTTAGTAAGGAAGGAGTAATAGGGGAAGAATAAAGTAAGTTCTGTCTATAGGGAGATTTACTTTACACAAGTTTAAGTTACACAAGGAACAAGGAGATAAAGCAAATTAAGCATTTAAACATTTAAAGGTGTGGTCAAAAGAGGTAAGAAACAGGCAGTAGACAGAGAGGGTAGAGGTTTATGTGGCATCATGACAGGGGCAAAGCCATGATTTGGCTAGATACTACTTTAGTTCTTTTTTGAAACCGATACTGTGTGTAATGCTTCTTATGTTGAGGGGAAGTCTGTTCCAAATGTGGGCCACTGCGTATTTGAATAATACATGTCCAACAGTTTTATTGGGTTTGTATATCTGAAGATGATGTTGGTCTGTACTGAGTAGAGGATGAGAAGGGGGTATAGTGAGATATAAGATTAGACAGTTAGGGGCATGCAGAGGATTTGCTTAGTAGGACGTGAGTTATGTGAAGTTGTGATTGCTGCAGTTGATGGGGATTTCTAGCCATTGTAGGTTCTTTAGAGCTATTCAGTGGTGAGAGGAATGAGGTAGGTTTTGCAGCGAATTTTGTGATTTTAGTATAGGTCTGTTCCATCTTATATATTGTTGAGGACTGAAGGCTTGTGAGAACTGGGGCAGCATAAAGAAGGCTAGTTAGTAAGTAGTCTTGCACTAATGAAAGTATAGAATCAAGGGTTAGGAATTTTTTTTTACTATAAAGAAGACCCAGTTTTTGATTAGTTTTTTTAATGGATTGTTGGACATAGAAGTTGAATTTGAGTTGATTATCAGTTATCACACCAAATATTTTTGTGAGAGTCTATGTTAGTAATAGTTTTATTTAAGGATGAGATAGTGAAGATTGTTTTGAGATGCTAGAGTGATTTGGGGAGAAAGAGCAATAGTTTAGTCTTTTTAGGATTTAATATGAGCTGATTTTCTATGAAAAACTGTTCAATGGATAGGAAAGAGTTTTAGGTAATAGAGCGAAGCTGAGACATAGTTTTAGAAGAGGAAATAAGAGTCGGATCATCATCATACTGAATAAGAGAAGAATGATGACAAAAGGTATAAAGGTCATTGGTGAAGATGTTGAATAGAAAGGGTCCCAGGATGGACCCTTGGGGAACACCTGTATGTATGGGAAGGAAGGGAGAGTAGGAGGATTGCCATCTGACAGCCTGTAGTCTATTTGAGAGATAGCTGGAGAACCATTTTAGAGTGGAGGCTGAAAGGTTAAGGTTG
Source organism: Protopterus annectens (assembly GCF_019279795.1). Taxonomy (NCBI): domain Eukaryota; kingdom Metazoa; phylum Chordata; order Ceratodontiformes; family Protopteridae; genus Protopterus; species Protopterus annectens. Next base: position 741,861,187 of record NC_056743.1, read on the forward strand.
GCTAGTCTAGTAAGAAGTTCTGAATGGGCTGCCTTGTCAAAGGCTTTTGACAGCTCTAAAATCAGGCATAAAACAAGATTGTTGTTATCATGAGCCTCTGCTGTTATATTAGTGAAAGAGGGCTGTAATTGTACTATGGTTTGGCCAGAAACCATGTTGAGTGAGTGTTAATAGGTTTCTTGGATGAGGAATTTGAGGAGCTGTGAGTGAATACATTTTTGACTATTTTTGAGAGGGGAGAGAATATAGCTATTGGTCTAAAGTTAGATGGGTCTGTGGAGTTGCCTCCTTTGTGTAGTGGTATTACATAGAAGGATTTCCAGATATCAGGTACAGTGGCTTTGTGAATAGCTCTATTAATAAGTATTGAAACAGGACAGGCTATTAAGTTAGCTGCAAGTTTGAAAAAGAGGGGGGTAAATTGTCAGTTGATGGAGAACCTGGCTTTAATTTTAGGAGGAGGGATTTAATATATATGAGGTGAAAATTGATGTAAAAGTAAAAAGGTTATGATTTGGGGGTATTAGGGGTTGAATTGTAGTGTTGGAGTTTAGGTCAGTATTGGTCAGTTTATTGATTGTATCAGTGAAGCAGTGGTTAATGACTGAGGCAGTGTCTTGTGCCTAGTTGTTTAGAAAAGGAGTTGGAGTATGAGAGCATCCGGGGTGAAGGACAGAGCTGATAGCTTTCCAGAAGGTTTTGGGATTTGAGTGATAAGTAGTTTGGAGTGAATAATACAATTTTTCTTATCATTATAAATGTTTTTTTTTGTTTGCTTTGTTCCTAAGAATTTGATGGTGAGTAGGGATTTGGCTTTAACCCATGTTTTCGAAGCAGAATCTGTGTTCATAGGTGTGTACTAGGCTAATTGCCCTGGGGTCTTTACAAGCCTAGCCCATAGATGTGCCCTGGCATTGTGCCGCCCGTCATTAGTTCCCAGTTCCTCTATCAAGTAGAGCCACTGGAGTGATCCACGGGGTGAACTGTCTATTTCCCATCCACTCATCAAGATTTCTCTTGACGAGGACTAGTGAGGTGCTCTGCTTGACATGTATGGGATGTCGATTCCAGAGCATGGGCAGTCTGTGTGTTATGAACCTGTCCCTCCAGCATGTTTTATTGATTGTGGTAATGAGGTTGAGGTCTCTGGAACGTGTGGTGCGGTGGGATTGGGATTTCTTTAGATGTAGCATTTATAACAGAGCTGGGTCAGACATGGCTTTGTAAGTCAAGCAGTGATCACCTCTTAGTAGATGATATGAGACAGAGAATAGCTGGTATGTTTTGAGTCTGTCCATGTAGGACATGTGTTTAAGGCCTAGGATCTTCTTCATGTGGTACTTTTGTGGCCTCTCCAGCTGTTGTGGGTGTCTAGTGAGGTACATGCCAAATGGGGCATTACACTCTATGATTGGTCTAATGAGGGAGGAGTAAAGAGAAATGATGACCTCTCTCTTACTGGATGCAAAACCCTTGGTAATGAGATGTGCCACATAGAAGGACATTTTGACCACAGTGGTGGTTGAAGGAGAGGTTGCTGTCAACCTGTGTCCCCAGATCTCTTATAATGCCTTCAGTGTTCAGTGGGCTCCCATCGATGTGGTAATTAGTGTGAACTGAGTTTTTCCCAAAGGGGATGACAGCGCATTTTTTGACATTAAGCTTAAGACCATGGTTTCAACACCAGTCATTGGTCTCAGTGAGTCCTTTCTGTAGGATGTCTGCATCACTTGGGGAGTTAATAATGGCTCCTGGCTTGCAGTCGTCTGTGAATTTGGTCAGCCAGAGTCCCTCCGTGTTGGCCTGGACTTCTGAGAAGTAGATGCCAAACAGCAGAGGACCCAGTGGGACTCCACTTGTGACTGGTTGGCAGTCTGACTTTTGGAGTCCGCTACTTTCACCTTGTTTGTTTTATCTGTGAGCCAATTTGCAACCCACCTAATGATATAGGAGTTGATGCCTAGTTTGGTGAGTTTATCAATAATTCCTGAGTGAGGAATGGTATCAAAGGCCTTGACCATATCGAGGTAGGCTATATGAACTGCTTTACCTTCATCCACTGCTCTGGTGACTGACCCAAAGAAATCAACCAGGTTGAGCAGGCTTGATCTACCTTTCACAAAACCAAATTGCGTGGGATCTAGAGTTTGGAGATTCCCTATATCCTTGTTAATTAGGTCCAAGATGATGTGCTCCATAGCCTTGCATATCAGACTTGTCAGGCTAATGGGGCAGCAATTTCCAGGGTCTGTAGTCCTTCTCCTCCTTTGTGGAGAGGGATGACTGTAGCAGTGTGCCATTTGGTAGGGACAAAGTCTGAGGTGAGGTTGTGACTGAACAGAGCACACAGATGTGGTGCCAGTTCACATTATAATTCATGTAGAACAGAGCCAGGGATATTCTCGGGTCCCATGGAAGCTGTATTCTTGGCCTTAGACAATGCAGCTTTAAGCTGTGATGCAATAATGCTTGGTGCCTGGCATTCTTCTGGTATTGAGATTGGGCCTGTGGGGGGGAAGGGTAAAGTTGGCACTGAATCTGTCGGCCGGTATGTTGGCGATATCTGTTGGCTCAGTATAGGAGGTACCATTGTGCAGTAACTCAGAGCAAATTTAGTTATTGCTATGGAGATTCTTGATATAACTAAAGAAGGCTTAATGGTGGTTGTTAGTGTCTGCTGCAATTCTGCCTTCATAGCTGGCTTTGGAGCTTTTGATGAGGGATCTCAACTTTTTGTTGAGGCTAATAAGGGAATTTTACCAGTCTTGGGGACTTCACTTTTTTCTGCAATAGTTTCTTCCTTCTGTTGTAGAGTTTATTAATGGCAGGGGACCACCAGACTGGCTTCCTTTTTTTGGAGGAGAGCATCTTGGTTTTTTTGGGTATGGCTAGTTCCATGCATTTATGTATGTGTTCGTACAGTGCATCGGTGTATGATTCAGCAGTCATGCATCTATTTTCCATTGGCATGGGTGCCGTGAAGTTAGCCACCTCTGTTGTTAGGGGTCCAAAGTCAGCTTTGGAGAAGTTTTTCATGGTGGATTCCTTTGCGGGGGTGTGTGGGTGAGATGTGGATTTTCATGATGATTAGTTTGTGGTCGGATCTAACTAGGGAGGAATTGACTATTGGTGTAGCGCAATGGTTCCCCATGTTAGTAGTAACCAGGTCAAGGATGTTGCTTCCTCTAGTGAGGATAAGAATGAGCTGGTCCAGGGCTTTGGAACTGATGAATTCCAGGAAGCATTGGGCCAGTGCATTGGTGCTTGAGTAGTTTTCCTAGTTGATGGAGGGGTAGTTGAAGTCTCCTAATATGAGTGTTGGGTTGGACCTTGATAGATTCCAGGGTGCTTAGGAACCTGGAGTTAGTCTAGAGATATGGTTGGAGACCTATAGCAGGCTATGACCTGGATCACAGTCTTACCCACTGTTAGTGTTACCTGAAGTATCTGAGATGCATTATGCTGGGTTACTAGTCTGAAGGTGTGCATATCTTTTATGAATATGGAGACATCGCCGCCTTTGGAGCTTCGGTCCATGTTTCAGGGCTGAAAGGTGTGGAATGAGTTATAGCCTGGTAGCACAGAGGTGCTTTCTGCCGCTTTAAACCAGGTCTCAGCTCTAGCACAAATGTCGATGTTCTCCATTTTGAGAAGTGCTTCGAGCAAGTGCATCTTGAGATTTAGACTTCTAGCATTGAGCAGCATGACCCTCAGATTGCAGTTATTTATAGCTGTTACGGTGGTAATTTGGTCTTTGGAACACTGCCTAAAAAAGGCACTATAGTGGTGGCAAGAGCCTTAGCCAGTACCTGGAAACCCAGGGATGGCAGATGCAGGCCATCTCTGGCAAAGCATCGAGGTCTGTCATTCATGTCATCCCAACCAGACAGATACTAAATCCCCTTATAATGACACCAGAAACTTAGCCAGTTATTGAAGTCAATCATTTTTTGTTTGTACTGTGGTATCATTCTGGGTGATGTTAGGATACTGCTCAGGGCTAGTGTCATACCTGCCTGGGCCACATAATCTGAGAGCCCCACCATGTCCCTTTTCATGTAGTCCAGGGCGGTGATTCTCAGGTCATTCACAACCACATGGACAATGACAGAGTCATATTTGTACTTGTTGTGGAGTGACCTGAGTGCATGTGTTATGTGTTGGATTCTGGCACCTGATAGCTGACTGTTACCTTCTTATTCAGCCTAGTGAGTGGTACATTTGTGTGCCTCACTATTGAGTCACCTATGATTAGTGTATTGGGTAAGGTGTTTAGCCTTAAGGACTTAGGTTGAGGGGCACACTGTGGAGGTGAGCTATGTGTCCTGTGGTTTATGCTGTGTTGTGGTGGCTGAGTGCATTTCTGTCTCGGAGGTCTCTGCTATTTGGGTAAATTTCTATTGAGTGCCTCCACAAAGGTGGGTGTGTGGTTTGTGTTTTTATGTGAGAGCTGTGATAGTGAGTGTTCTGGAGGGGTATGTGTTCCATGTGGTGTGGTGCAGGAGTTGAACTTCTCCTCTTGACCAGTTAATCTGATCTTGGCTGGAGAGTGCATAGCTTCCAATTTGGTGATATAAGTGCATCTCTCACAAGTCTGAGTGTTGGGAGGTAAGAGGGGGGAGGGGTTGTCTGTGTACATGAGGCAGTTGCTACTCTCCCTCAGATTATCCAAATGCACCAGTTTAATAGGAGAAAGCACAGGGAACTGCCCTTTAATCATGCCAGGAGAGGTGGTCATAATTACTAAGTGTACCGCAGCTATTCCCGTGAAAAACAACTATTGCTGATGGCTCTTAGGTGTGCTGTAATAATTGCTACAAAAACCTGTTGAAGTGCAAAGCAATTTGTGCAAAAGAGAAAGAACTAGCAAGATCCAAGGGAAAAACTGAAGACCAGACTTTCTGGCACCAGTAATAATTTACCTTAGCTCGGCATTGAGCTAGGTGAATCCAAAGAGATTGAGGCTATGAACAGAGAGGGGTCTGTATTTAGTATTTTCCACTAAATATTAACATCACCTACTAATACAGTTTCATATGGTATGTTTTGGGAAGCCCAGGGTAGTATGCTTTGTAGTACTGAGATATTATTGCCAAGGGAGATATATACATAAGCAATTGCAAAATTTTTGTGGGAGTTTGTGACAGTTTAGAAATAAAACCAAAAAATTAGCGACTGTGAGAAGAATGAAAGCAGCTACAAAGCCAGATGAATTTTAGCGCTTTCTTTCACTTTATTATTGTCGTGAACTTCCTCAGAAAACCAGGATGCCTCCCAACATCCTGGTTTTATAATCATGAACAGGAAATGATGTAAATCCGATGTTACAATAATAATATTTTTTTAAAAATATAGAACTTTTAAACACATTAATCAAATCTAACATTTGTACTTCATTATAAAAAATATCATCTGAATAAAAATCGATGAAATATAACAATATATCATCATCTTTAAAATTGAAAAATATTGAAACACTGTCAAGTACTGAAAAGTGTAACCATATTAAATATAATAAATTCCGACTGAAACTAATGATACATGATGAACCATGATTAATATAATAATGGCAAAAATAATGATGGCAAACATAACTGTGTCAAATGGTGATCCCATGGAAAAATCTCCACTGATGTCTCCTATAGTCATAACCAAGACATCTAGACATCTCCCACTTTTGATCATTCACTCACGCAAACACTCACCCTCACATACAATCCAATTCATATATCCTAACAAATCGAGGAAGCGTAGATCCTAAAGCAGATAGGCGAACCTGATGAAATGTATAAGCACTCACTCAAAAATGCACCAGAATGTGCATGCTATGAGAGCGCTATACACAAATTAATAAGAAACAAAAATGAGCTAATATGGAATAGCCAAAAAACAAAACAAACTAAAACTAATGACTAAAAATAGACTCTAATGAAAGGGTATGATATATAGACACCCATATCACTAGAAATATATATACACATAAATGAAAAGTGTATAAACATATACATATCAATCGTGAGCGTAAATACATGCATACGCATAAACACATACATGTGGACATGTATGAATGTGTGTGTATAAGAGTGCACTTGGATGCATGCACACACACACATACACACACATACCCACACTCTCTCACTCCCTCACCCACATACCCATGTGAAGGAAATGGAAAAAACTGTTGTACCAAATTATCTATATAATAGGAAACATTTAATATTTATCGATTCATTGAGACCAGGGGGTTCGTCTGCTCCTAGGCACAACTGCCATAATGACTCTTTCTGCTCCAGCTTGTTATTCAAATCTCCCTTTAGCAAACTTTTCTCTACATGGTCTAAGACAAAGAACTCAAATTTCTTAAAGTCCAAACATTCCAATGAGTGTCTAGCCAAAGAATTATTTCTATCTTTGTTCTTTATAGCTAAAGTATGCTCATAGATCCTGCGTTTTAACATCCTTTTTTTTTTCCCTACATAATAATTGTCACAGGACAAACACGTAGCTAAATAGACTACATATTCGCTGTGACAATTATAATACTTGGTTGCCCAAAATGTCCTGTTTACATGTTTCAGTGTCACAAAAGAGGTGTTACTAATAAATCGACACTGTCTACAATTGTGGCACGCAAATGTTCCTTTCTTTCTACTGATCTCCCTAGTAGGTACTGTGTTTGTTCCATGTTCCATTTCTAAAAAACTTCTTATGTTAGTAACGTTTTTATATGTAAAACATGGTTTAAAGCCAATGCATGACATTAGCTCTCTATTTCCTAATATAATACCCCAATTCCTTTCTATAATACTTCTTATACTCCACAATTCATTAGAAATCGGAAGAGGAAATGCAGTTTGGAAGTCATCAGTCATATTAATATTTCTAGTGCCACCTATTGATATTTCTTCAATGTTATCATTCCTATTAATTGTCAAAATTGGTTCAGCTACCCCATGACGAAGCATTTTGACTTCATTTTCTAACCTTTTTATCATATGTTTCTATTATGGTTCATCATGTATCATTAGTCGGAATTTATTATATTTAATATGGTTACACTTTTCAGTACTTGACAGTGTTTCAATATTTTTCAATTTTAAAGATGATGATATATTGTTATATTTCATCGATTTTTATTCAGATGATACTTTTTATAATGAAGTACAAATGTTAGATTTGATTAATGTGTTTAAAAGTTCTATATTTTTAAAAAATTATTATTATTGTAACATCGGATTTACATCATTTCCTGTTCATGATTATAAAACCAGGATGTTGGGAGGCATCCTGGTTTTCTGAGGAAGTTTACGACAATAATAAAGTGAAAGAAAGCGCTAAAATTCATCTGGCTTTGTAGCTGCTTTCATTCTTCTCACAGTCGCTAATTTTTTGGTTTTACAAGAGTTTTGTTCGGGGTGCCGAAGTGTTTTTTAGTTAGTTTAGAAATAAAAGTTCAGCTGGGTGGAAGTCAGGTGGTTGGGTGGATAGGGAGGAGAGATTAAGTTGTTCAGAAAAGAGTATAGCAACTCCATCTCCATTTTTAAGTCGATGTCTTAGAAATGTATTAAATTGGAGCAGTTAATCCGTAATTATAGTTCTGTTTTCTCTTATTTGCTGTGTGAATTCTATTTTTCCAGGTCTAGGTTTGTCCAATTAGTGGGTGAGCAAGATCTGGTGCATATCTAAGGGTTGAAATAAAAGGTAATGTATTTAGAGTTTGTACTGGAGCTAAACCAGCTAATTGTAAGGGAATGTATTTAGAGTTGGTACTGGAGATAAAACTGACTAATACGATAGACCAGGAGCACAGAGGTTCAGTTGGGAGAAACGTAATAGCAGTAGAAAGGGGTAAGGGAGGAGTCAGAAGAGAAATAGGAGTGTGGCCAGTGATGTGGGGTAAAACTAGTTGTGGAAGAATGTACAAGGACGGATATTAACAGTTGTACTTGGTATATGTAAAATGAGTGTCCGTTGAAAGATGCACGTAGCCACAGTATTCAGTTGCCGTTTTGTTAAGGAACAGAGGTCTATCTGTGAGTATGTCAGCAAACTGGCACTGTAAAACAGACTTCATTTACGGGTAAAGTAGTCATCTACAATTGTTTTTCACATCACCGGAGGTCAGAGCCGTACAGTTAGAAATGGCAGAAGGGTATATAGTATACATGTAGGAATACTTGTATATACATCATATAGTAGACATAGGAATTGCAGGATCACTGTTGGTGCAAAACGTTGTGCTATTTTGGAAAGTTTATTTTCTCCACTGTTAAGCTGGGGTCTAGAAGTGAGCCCTCTTGCAAAAATGCTTATATCAGTCTCTGTAGGCGGGTTGTAGGTATTTATGTTATTGATGAATTGTAATCAAGCTTTTTTTTCTGTTTCTTTTTTTGCTTTACAGCAATCGTTCATAGGATAAGGTGTGAAAAGTACAATTCACTTATGTTATGATGTCATGTGGCCCCACTGCACTTTAATTACCTTCTAGATGACTGTCTCATGAATTATTCCATTTTTGCAAAATACAAAATGTGGCAATCTAAGGGTTGATTATTATAAGCAGGGTGCACAGTTTCCACTTGTCACTAAGCAATATGTTTTTCTCCCATTGTGACAAAGTTTGCAAGCATGGGTTTGAATTGAATAACCCTTCATCATTTTATGACAAATTTTTGTGAAGAACAGCCAAGCAAATATTAATTTCCTGCCCAACAGCAGTGTTTCACATGTAATTGTTTGTGGAAACTAAAGTAAATCTGTGGAAGGCGATGAAAATGACTGCTCTCATACATTCTTAACAGAGTGGTTATACTAAACATCTGGGACAAAATAGTTAAATACCATATCTATGAGCCAGCATTTACATAATTCAAACAAAAATGTGTTGTTTTGTCAAAAAAACGGAAGCAGCTAATCCCAGACATAAGCATTTTGGGCAGGACTGAAAGGAAAGTGATTTATGAACTTGAGTGAAGATATAGCTAGTTTGAAACTGAGTTAAAATACTGAACTTTGCTTGACTAATGGAAAACCAAATTCAGAACTCCATTAATGCTTATTTTTGTACATCTGCTGGCATGATTGTATGTGTGCCTCTGATAGACAGGTTTGCTATTCCTGCTACACGGGAGAGATGTGGTGCATTGCAGAAACTTGGATTATATGGCAGGTTGGGAACCATTGTTTAGTGTCATACTAGTGACAAACAACATCATTTTGAGTCATAAAAATCAAATCATGATTCCGTATTTTTCCCATCATGCATTTGTCTTAAATGTTTCTGTAGCTCCCATGATGACATCATGTTGAGTAATGGATATATAGTGAGTGGCTTCTTATGTGGAAACTGGTCAAAGTGGTGTGTGCAAGGATGAGTTAGTCCCTGTATGAAACTATACAAAACAAATTATTGTTTTAATGTTTATAAGTTGCCTCAATATGAATTCCAGGCAAAGATCTGTTATTAGGTAGTGGCTTTAGAGGGAAACAGTTCATTGTGCCATTCAGTGACTTAAATGTGCTGTGAAGCTGGAATGGAAGGAGGCATTTACTTAGGTGTCATGAATTCCATTCATCACAAGTATTTCTTTATTATTTGTTTATGTATTTAATTTTAACTGTGTTAGTCCCATTAGGTCAAGATTTATTAAGGCAGCCAGTCAATCAGGGTGTTTGGGATGTGGGATGCTCATACAAAACATGTACGGACATGGGGAAAACATGAAGAATCCACTCGGTAAATGTTCATAAGCCAATATTAACCAATGGATACTGGAGCTGAAAATTAGCAGTATTAACAGTTGCACAAATATGTGACCTCAAGTTGTGAATATGAAAGGGGAAAGACTGGGGTCATAGCTCCCTAAATGCAGCTGTGAGATCTGCAACCTCTATGTTTGCTTAGATGAATTTCAGAGGAACATTAGTACCATTTTGTGTGCCTGTTTCCTAGATTTTGCAAAATCTATAAATCCTACTTGATCTCAGGTTTCATTGTTGTATGTGGGGTGCATCTTTCTATTCAATACATGCTCAAACAGTTGCACTTGTACTGCTGCATGAGTGTATACCCTACCACCTTGCTACTTGGGCAGACTACAGATGCCCTTTTCACCTGCTTGTCCTGATTTGACTGGGACATCCCAGTTTAGAAGTAAATCAGCCCACAGTTTTGGCATCCCATTTTTGCATAGTGACAGCCCTGAATGCTGAAGTCTTTACCTACCCAGAATTGTTGATTAACACTAAATGCAGCCACGTACTTGAAGTCTTTTTTTTCCTGTGCATAATGAGATTTCACCTCATCTAGCTTGGCTCCTCCTTTTCCTGTGTGGAGTAAATCAGTAAATGTTTTGGCAGTTTTCTGTATCCGTAAAGAATTAGCAGTGGCAAGCTCTACATTTCTAAATCTGTATTATTGCAACAGAGTAGGATAAGGCTCATACTTTCACTTGTCTGAGCTGTATGCTTGATAGATCCGTGCACTAGCACAGAAATGGCACTAACAGGTTATGGCAGAGACACATGAAGTGAATGTTGGAATTGGGAAGGTATGTCCACATTACAGTATAATGAGACAGGTAAGGGCAGTGCAGCTCTGTAAGCTTGCTTTTGTTTCTATGATTGTAAGACTGTGTGCAAAATAGGATGTTTGGCTTCATTAAGGTAAACTTTCATTTTTCCAGCAAATATCTTGTCAAAGTATACACAAACACAAGCAGTCAGTAATCAAATTGTAGAAAATTAGATCATGAGCCACAATAATAATAATCTGTGAAATACTGCAAATTCAGAAGGAGCACTCTGTCTCTTTCTTGTCTTTGCGTCCTTGCACCAATTAATTGCTCCTGTTTATTTGCTGTTAAAGAAAAATCTTGAACTGTGCTGTATTTTCAGCATAGAGGAATGGGTGCTTGCTATTGTACTGTTCATGCAGGGGTTGGAAAACCATTTCAAAGTATTGACTGTATTTTTTAAAGGTTTACCATTTGGGTGTGTTATAAAGTTTCGGTACAGTTTTAAAACTCTGTGCGTCACTTTTTTCTTGTTGTTTAGGTGGAGGAGACCCTGGAGAGATGGAGATATGCTCTAGAGAGAAGAACAAAGGTCAGCAGGACTAAGACAGAATGTGTGTGTGTGAATGAGAGGGAGGATAGAGGAATGGTGAGGATGCAGGGAGTAGAGGTGGCGAAGGTGGATGAATTTAAATACTTGGTATCAGTAGTTCAGAGTAATGGTGAGTGTGGAAAAGAGGTGAAGAAGAGAGTTACAAGCAGGGTGGAATGGGTGGAAAAAAGTGACAGGAGTGATTTGTGACAGACTGGTACCAGTAAGAGTGAAAGGGAAGGTCTACAAGAGGGTAGTGAGATCAGCTATGTTATATGGGTTGGAGACAGTGGCATTGACAAAAAGGCAGGAGTTAGAGCAGGATGTGGCAGAGTTAAAGATGTTAAGATTTGCACTTGGTATGATGAGGGTGGACAGGATCAGGAATAAGTATATTAGAGGGTCAGCCCAGGTTGGAAGGTTTGGAGACAGGACATGTGCTGAGGAGGGATGCTGAGTATATTGAGAAAAAGATGCTAAGGATGAAGCTGCCAGGTAACAGGAAAAAAGGAAGGCCTAAGATAATATGGATGTGGTGAGAGAGGACATGCAAGGTGGTTGGTGTGACAGAGCAAGATGCAGAGGACAGGAAGAAATGGAAACAGATAATCCGCTGTGGCGACCCCTAGCAGGAAAAGCCGAAAGAAGATGATGATGATTTTGACTTGGAGATTGATTATTATTTTGTCCTTGTGTTTTTCTGCCTTGTTGGAAAGGTTTATATGGATTATCTATTTATTATTTCCAACTAATGATACAAATATATATAATATGTTCAAACAGCACAATCTCAAACGTGCAAGTCTGTCAGAATAAGAATATATTGCTGTATGATTTAAAATGAGAAAATATGACTTTGTATGACTTAGTAAGATTTTTTTCTTATTCAGTAAAACAATTCCAGTAATATGGTTCAGATATATAGTGAGCTTTTTGTCCTGAAAAAATTGAAATACACATTTGTTAAGAATCAAATTGCAAAAAAGTGAGCAACCAAATGGCTGTATAGGGCTAGGTAGTGGTACATGACAATACAACACTACATATCAGAAACCATTTGAAATGTTCCAGCAGATTTCTTTGGCAATTAATTACAGCATGGACTTAAGTTTAAGTATGAAGACATAGGCAAAGTTATCTTTATGTCATATACCTCAATGCATATGAGCTGAAATCCTTGGATCGGATTTCCAATGTCGGGAAAACGTCACTATTTAAAAGAAATATATTGTCACCTCACAGTTAGACATTGCCTGTTCGATTCTCAGAGCGTCTTCAGTGTGGCGACATGCGTCAATGGGCGGTCCTTTGTTGAAGGTTGCGTGTTAGGCCTGGCAAGTCAGCATGTAAAAATCTACTGCCAATCATTAGCAGACCGGAGTTCCGCTGTGGCGACCCCTACCCGGGAAAAGCCGAAAGACAGACATATAGGATTTATGATGTAGTATCATCTCAGTAAAAATTCAAAATGTCTACACATTAATTGCATACCTAAGTCATATATTGGATAGATATTGTAATATCTAACAAGTTAAATATGTCTTGCTAGAATTTTTTCATAACATGTAGGTTTTTACATAGAGCATCTTTTTTCTGAAATAGAACATTTTCTGATAGTGCAGTATGATTGTTTTATATGTGATACAAGAGAAAGCTTTGGGGTGGTAACATTTATGGTTTTGTAAATTTAGGTACAAGACAACATAAAAGTAAACATTTAACTGTGCCTTGTTTGTCTCTTTAACTCTGACCATTATAACCATGAGTATGCATAATTTATGCTAATTAGGTGCCCCCGATTTTAACCAGATGTCACAGACAATAAATAATGCCAGACATTAGAGTTTTATATATTGTTTAGAAAATGCACGTTGGTACGAAATATATTGTTATATTAATTGGGGAAACTTTTTCTTGCTCCTTACCGATGTCATTGTATTACTTGTGGGAAGCAAATACCTCATTAGGATTTTCATTTGTACTGTATTCCTTGCCTAGGCCCTGACCACGATGTACCTTGCTGTCGATTTTGTGCTTTATTTAATCAGCGCACTATCCGTCGTTGGTACATTTTTTGCTTCAACATATTTTGGTTCTCGGTTTAATTATCCAGAAATGTTGGTTAGCAATCCGACTACTGGAATACCGAAAAAACGCAAAGAAAAAGAGACAGGCTGTTGAGGTCCAAAACTGCCGACGACGCTTCTCCTAAGCCAGTTCGCCGGTACTCAGTGAGGTGCTTTCGCAGCCCCTGATACCCGCTACTTCTGATTTGCAGGCCTCTACTGAGACCCATTCGGAGTCTGGTATGCCATGAGATGCTTCACCTAGGGAACCTGTGGATGCCTCCACCTTGGATGGGTCCGGAGCCGCTGTGCAGGCACCGGCTTCTGAGGGTGTATTCAGGCCTACAGACTTGCATATTAAACCGACTCCACCTTCAATACTAAGGCCTAAATCTTGATCTATGTCTAAAAAACCAACGCCTGGGTCACATGTTCAGGCCCCTATGCCTAAAAAAACAAATGATCAAAATGGCTGAAGATTTAATTACCCTAATCAGGGGTAGTCAACCCTCCCCCCTTCTAAGAGGCCTAGGGCTGAACTTGACTATGAATGTTCTGAACAGAACTCTGTTTCTTCTGACTCTTCTAATGACCTGGATTTGTCCATACCTAATTATGAGGACTCTGATGCAGAGGATTCCATTCCCTCTGCTTCTCCCCCCTGAGGATTTTTCTTTTGGGGAAGCTTTACATACCTTAAGGGAGCATTTCCACTGAGAAAGTCAGGATTTTTCTGAATCCAAAAAGAGGCTTAGGGATTTCCTTCTTCTCCCTCAGCATAGGCCTTTGGCTATACCTCCTATATTCGACATTGTTGATGGATGTGTTTTCGGAATCCAGTATGGCCCCTGATTCCTTACCTCTGGCCCCTAGTAAACCAGACAGATACTACAGGGTTCCTGAGTCCCACAAATTCCTTTTCAAAAACCCTGTTGTGGACCCTGAAACTATTTCTCAGGGGCCCAAGGCCATTAAGGCCTCTACTGCTAAAAATCCTACCCCTTCTGATAGAGACTCCAGGCGCTGGATAGATGGGGTAAAAAGGTTTATACTTCTGCAACCTTGGCAATCAGAGCTTTAAGTTGTTAATTCCATATGCTAAAATATCAACAGCATATCATGGGACTGCTTAAACAGAAAATTATGTTGATTTCTGATTGTGTGGAAAATAAAGATTTGCAGGATTTATTGCATTCAGCTGAACAAGTTGGAAAACATACTTTGCAATGTGGTTTTGATTCTTTAGAGACCTCTTGCAGGGCTGCTGTTACTGGGTCTGTGCTTAGAGGGCATGTTTGGCTTAAGGAGGAATCTCTGCCTGATCATGTTAAAGCAAAACTGTTGGATGATCCTTTGCAGCAGGATCGTCTGTTTGGCAATAAGGCTAAAGAAGTTCTAAAAAAGATGGAAGATAAAGCTAAATCTATGCAAACTGTGAAAGATTTCTTACAAGTACAACCTCCAAGATTTAGTAGGCACTGGCCTACTAAGAACTGGCCCTTTCCAGCTCCTTCCAGAGCCTCTCAATCCAAACCCAGACACTCCAAAAGCACCAGGTTTCAGTCCCAAGGGACTTTCAGAACTAAGCAATGGGGTGCTTCCACTTCCAAATCTGGAAATAACAAGACACCACCCTATGGTAAACAGTCTCAATGACTTTCCTTTAAAATTACCAAGCACTTACCTCTTAGCCGCCCCTTTGGGAGGAAAACTGGCTCTTCATGCAAAAAACTGGCAACTTATAACCCAGGATAAATGAATTTTAAATATAGTGTCCCAGGGATACAGATTTCATTTCCACACGTTGCCAACTCCAAACGGGTGGCCAGATCTGCCCTCAAATCAGTGAGCAGAAGCTCAGAAACAAGTACTTTCCCTCCTAAACATGGGGGCTATTCAACTAGTACCAGAAGAGGAAAAGGGACAAGGTTTCTATTCCAGACTTTTCCTGGTACCTAGAAAAGACAAATCATGGCGTCCAATTCTGGACCTGTCTACTCTAAACACCTTTCTGGACATTCCAAAATTCAAGATGCTCACTCTTCATCAGTTACTTCCTATGCTAGGCAAGGATGCCTGATTGGCAACTCTAGATTTAAAAGAGGCTTACCTGCATATCCCAATCAGGGAATCTTGCTGAAGATACCTACGCTTCAAAGCAGACTACTTGCATTATCAGTTCTCTGCACTGTTCTTTGGCTTGTCTACTGCACCCAGGGTATTCACAAAGTGCCTGGCTCCAGTAATTGCATTTTGCAGGCAAAAAAATATTCAAATATATCCATACCTGGACGATTGTCTAATTCAGGCAGAAAGCCAGGCCATTCTTCTAAAACATCTGGCATTTGTAAAAAGGGTTCTAACTTGCCTAGGGTACACCATAAACGAAAATAAATCACAACTGGTACCCTCTCAAAAAATTACATTCCCGGGTGCAAGCTTGAATACAACTGCCCAGCTGGCTTTTCTTGTGTCAGAAAAGCAAATTCATTTGGTGACTTACTTCAAACAGGTGGCCACAAAAACCCTGCTATCTGCAAGACAAATACTGCAAGCCTTGGGGTTCATGGCCTCCTGCATTCTTCTAGTTCCATATGCAAGACTGCATATGAGGAAACTTCAGTGGTACTTAAAAAGTTTATGGAGTCAACATTGTCACAGCCTGGAAACAGTGATTCCTATCATACCTTGCCTGCACCTAAAGATCTTATGGTGGGCAGAGGCCTGCCACCAAAACAAGAGACAGCCATTCACACCACCCCCTGCTGCCCAAACCCTAACTACAGATGCATCAAACTATGCATGGGGGCTCATCTGGCAGGGAAGTGCATTCAGGGCAAATGGAGCCCAAATCAAATGCACCTTCATATCAATCAAAAAGAAATGCTAGCTATACAGAATGCTCTGACAGCCTTCAAGGACTACCTTCATCCAGGACAACTAATAGTAAAGATGGACAACACCACGGTTATGTGGTACATAAACAATCATGGGGGTACACATTCCTACCCCCTCTGCAGACTAGCCATGGCATTGTGGAACATGGCCTTGAGCTACCAAGTACAACTACAAACTCAATTCCTGCCAGGAAAGCTGAATATTCTGGCAGATGAACTAAGCAGAAATTTCATGGACCCATGCGAATGGAAACTGGAACCACGGATTTTCAACATGTTGACATGCAAATGAGGGAGCCCAGACATAGATCTTTTTGCTTAACCCCACAACTGCCAGTTGGACAAATTTTACACAAGAACGCCTCACAAAAAAGCCTGGAAAGTGGATGCTCTGTCCTTCTGCTGGAAAAACCTATTAGTCTATGCCTTTCCCCCACTGCTTCTGCTCTCCAAAGTTCTACTAAAAGTCAAACAGGACAAACCAAAAATTATTTTGATTGCTCCAGACTGGCCTCACCAACACTGGTACCCACTCCTGCGCAGTGTGTCACAAATTTCTCCATGGCACCTGCCTCAGATAAACTTCCTTGCTGTCTCAGCAGGAGAACCAAATTCTGCACCCTCAGCTCCAAACATTGAATCTTGGCTAATCATTTAAATTCCCCCTTAGCATCCCTCAGCAAACCTTTGATGGATGTCATTTTGGAGGCGAGAAGACCTACTACTAGAAAATCTTATGCTGACAAATGGAAAAGATTCTGTGCCTGGAATGTAGCCCAGGCCGGTATGACCCTGACCTTGAGCAGCATCTTACCCTCACCTAGAATGATGCCACAGTATAAAGACAAAATGATCGATTTTAACAATTGGCTAAAATTTTGGTGTCATTCAAAGGGGATCCAGTGTCTGTCAGCCTGGGATGACATGCTCGACAAGCCACGTTGCTTCACTAGGGACGGCTTGCACCTGTCACCCCTGGGCTTTCGGATATTGGCAAAGGCTCTTGCCACCCCCATAGTGCCTTTTTTAGGCAAGGCTCAAAAGTCAAACCCACCTCCATAGACAGCACAAGGAACAAGAAACTAAGGGTAATGCTGCTAAACGCCAGAAGTCTTAACCTCAAGATGCACACACTCAAAGCTCTCCTCAGTATGGAGAACATCGATATCTGTGCAGTAACAGAAACCTGGTTCAAAGCTCCAGAGAGCACCCCAGCACTACCAGGTTATACCTCATATCATGCTTTTCGGCCCCAAAACCCGAACCGAACCACAAAAGGAGGGGGAGTTTCCATATTTATCAAGGATATCCACACCTCCAGGTTAGTGGCATTGCACGAAGTATCGGAGACCATCCATGTGCAACTGACGGTGGGCAAGACTGCTTTTCAGTTTATAGCATCCTACAGACCACCCTCTCAAAGTCAGGAATCCCACTCGGCTTTCCTGAAAACATTGGAGAACATGAAGATCACTCCAAACACCATTATATTGGGCGACTTCAACTACCCAAACATAGACTGGGAGCATTACTCAAGCCCCAGCACCTTAGCCCAAGGTTCCTGGAATTTATAAACTCAAATGCTATGGAACAACTAGTCACCACTCCCACAAGAGGGGAAAACATACTAGACCTGATCATTACCAACATGGGGACTCTATGCTCCATACCAGAAGTATATCCCTCATTGGTAAGATCAGACCATAAATTAATTTCACTGGATATCCACATCCCGACCCCACCCCCAGCCCAGAAAACCACAGTGAAAAACTTCTCAAAAGTGAACTTCACACTTCTCAAAACCGAAGTGGAATCCTTCAAGGCCCCAGGGCCAGTGGAAACTACAGTCCAAACTGCAGAATCCTATATAAATGCATTCTACGGACATCTCCAGGAATGCATGGAGCATGCTATGCCAAACAAAATCAAGACCCAATCATCCAAAGGCAGGCGTCCGGTCTGGTGGACCCCAGCCATAAATAAACTGTACAACAGAAGGAGGAAGCTACTACACGATAGAGCAAAATCCTTAAAAGGGAAGGCATCTCTGATCAGTACTAGCAAAAAATTACGATCCTTCATAAAATCCTCCAAGGCCAGCTTCGAGAAAAAAATTGCACAGGACAATAAAGACAATCGTAAGGCTTTTTTCAGTTATGTTAGGAACCTGGGATGCAACTCACAGACTTATTCTGAGTTGATTCTAAACGACAAAAAATACACTGAACCCACAGACATTGCCAATATCCTGGCAGACAGGTTCAGTGCAAACTTCTCCACCCCCTCCCCCCAAAAGAGCAAGTATCTATCCCGGCAGAGTGCAGCCTCCCAAACATCTCTGATGCTCAGGTGAAGGCCGCCCTCTCCAAAGCAAAAAACACTGCTTCCATGGGACCAGATGGCGTCCCGGTTTGCGTCCTACATGAACTCCAAGAAGAAATAATCCCTCAAGTAAAACTGCTGTACAATCTCAGCCTCACTACAGGATATGTGCCCAAAGAATGGCGTACAGCAACAGTGGTCCCACTCCACAAAGGTGGTGCCTCTACGGACCCTGGAAACTATCGCCCCATAAGCCTGACTAGCCTAGTCTGCAAGGCTATGGAGAGGATCATCATGGAACTCATAAACAAAGACATTGGGGACCTACAGACACTAGATCCTACCCAATTTGGCTTCGTCAAGGGCAGATCCTGCCTTTTGAACCTGGTCGACTTCTTCAAAACAGTCACCAAGGCCATAGATGAAGGGAAGGTAGTCCACACAGCCTATCTGGACCTCGCAAAGGCATTTGACACAATACCCCACTCGGGCATCATAGATAAGCTATCCAGCCTAAATATAAACCCCTATGTCACAAGATGGGTCACAAACTGGCTGAAAGACAGAACCCACAGAGTCAGAGTTGTTGGAGCCATGTCAGACTCGAAACCGGTCACAAGTGGCATCCCACAAGGTTCTGTCCTGGGACCTCTCTTGTTCGGTATTTACTTTTCTGAGGTACAGGCCAACGTGGGAGGACTATGGCTCACCAAGTTCGCAGATGACTGCAAACTGGGCACCATAATCGACTCTCCAGCTGACACAAACATCCTTCAAAAAGGTCTCGCAGAGACGGATAACTGGTGCCAGAGCCATGGTCTAAAGCTAAATGCCAAAAAGTGTATAGTCATACCCTTTGGCAAAAACAATGTGCCCACAAATTACCACATAGGTGGTAACCCATTATGTACAGAGAAAGTAATTAGGGATCTGGGAACCCAAGTTGATAGCAATCTCTCCTTTGACAACCACATTGCCAAAGTGGTTCGAAAGACCTTCTACATAGCCCACCTCATCATGAAAGCATTCATATCTAGATCAAGAGAGGTAATCGTGCCCCTTTATTCATCCCTCATCAGGCCCATCATAGAATACAATGCCCCCTTTGGGATGTACCTTACCCGACACCTGCAGCAATTAGAAAGACCCCAAAAGTACCTCATCAGGAGGATCCAGGGACTCAAACAGATGCCATATGCTGCTCGGTTAAAAAAACTCCAGCTCTACTCAGTTGCATACCGCCTACTTCGAGGCGATCTATGCCTGACATATAAAGCTATGTCCAACCCAGAATTAATGGACATGCTCCACCTCAGTAAATCTAAATCCCTTAGAGCCACGCGCTCGAGGGACTTGAACCTCAGCACAGAAATAAATAGAACATGCTGGAGGGACAGAGGCTCCCTTCACTCTGGAATAGAATTCCAGTTCATGTTAGGCAGAGCACCTCACTGACTCTCTTCAAGAAGAATCTTGAGTGGATGGGGGGTCGTAGGTTTGTCCCGGGGATTACTTCTGTGTCACTATTAGACAGAGGCACAGTAAACTAAACTTTAAAAAGGGCACAGTATACTCAAATCAAGGGGTGGCGTAAGCCAAACACAATCGGGCTAGGCTTATAAATGCCCCAGGGCAGATAGCCTAGTATGAACCTATGAACCTATGGAATCAGTCTCAAGGGATGAGCACAGCAGCGCCCAATTTACCTCAGATTTTGCAATACTTAACTGAGATGCTAGACAAGGGCCTGTCTTTTTCTTCCAGAAAAATCCATGCTGCAGCCATTGCATCTCATTACAACACAGAACTCCCCCTCTTCTCTCATCCTCTGCTAAAGCAGCATCTCAGAGGGGCCAAAAACTTGAGACCACCCAGGAGAGCTCCAAACCCTGCCCTGGGACCTTAACTTTGTATTGGAGAAACTCACTCTACCTCCTTTCGAGCCAGCTGCTACTGCAGACTTAAAATTTCTTTCCTGGAAAACAGCCTTCCTTTTAGCAATCACTTCAGCTAGAAGGATATCTGAATTACAGGCCCTTATGGCAGTGGAGCCTTTCATCATCTTTCATGCGGACAGGGTGTCACTCAGGACCAATCCATCTTTCATGCCCAAGGTGGTATCCAGTGTTACTCTTAATCAGTTCAGTCATTTTCCAACTTTATTTTCCAATCTACAGAACAAGGGGGAGCAGATTTTGCATTTGTTGGATGTACACAGACAACTTAGATTCTACTTGGACAGGATTAAATCTCGAAGAAAATCTAAGCAACTGCTGATAGCATTTGCTGCAGGGGCAGAGGGAAAGGCTATTTCAAAACAAACCATTTGTAAATGAATAAGCCATTGCATTCATTTTTACTGTAAGCATCATGGAAAACCTATCTCTCAGGGGATCAGATCTCATTCCACCAGGGCTGCATCTACTTCTACAGCCTTTCTCAGAGGTGTTCCTACCAGGGATGTTCTAGAAGCTGCTACCTGGAGTTCAGTTCATACTTTCACCAAGCATTATCACTTACCAATTTTCTCTAAATCCAGAGCTGGCTTTGCCACTGCTGTTTTGCAGGGCCTTATAGCTGGTCCTAATGCTGTATAAATCCATCCTCCCAACCATAACTTTGGGAATCTACCCAAATGTAATGACTGCAACAGTGAAACACGAAGAACATAGTACAGTTGTGTACACTTACTATAAATGTAGATGTTCGAGTGTATTCACTGTTGCAGTCCTGGTTACCCTCCCTCCAGCCCCCTGTGTTTCTCTTACTATACCTCTACTTTCTTTTACTATGCTTAAAAGCCTTTTTGGTGTATTAGCTTTTGTTTGGAGGTATATTTTTCTGTTTTTAATTACTTGTATATATATTTTGCTCCCCATTTGGGGGGCACCTGACATCTGGGGCAAGAAAAACTGATGTAATGGCGTTGGCTGCATATTTTATACCTCTGACGACCTGACGTCATGGAAGAAGGGACAGCAACTGATGCAGGACCCAAGACTTTGTTAATCAGGCCGACTGAGGGCAACCTGCCAGCAGATTACCCAAATGTAATGACTGCAACAGTGAATACACTCGAACATCTACATTTATGGTAAGTGTACACAACTGTACTTTCTTACATTGTATGTGAGCAGTTCTGCCTCTTACCTGTCCAGAATTAGCCACACCTTCACCTAGTTCTGTTCTCATTCTATAGTCCACACCTAGCCAAGCTATGAGCAGTACAGCTTGAGCGATTAGACCAAATTAAATCCATGACCCACCTGAATAATATGGAAAATGACCTTGCTTGTGTATCTCTTCTGTTGCCAGCCGTATAGTAATTGGTACTCTCAGGCAGTGCAGGAACCGCCATATGCTCAAAGGCGATGAACTTCTACTTGACACAAATAATTCAGTGTGGGAGGTGCAAGTATGTGTGTCATCACCCATTAAAGATACTCCATGAACATCTCATACTACCATCCACATCTTGCCACAATCACATTAATGTGACATCCTGAGGCTGTAAAAAGTCACCAGTGAAGTGTACTAGGACTGAGAAGGCTAGGTCTCAGCAGATATCCACCACCACATCAGCACCATGCCAACACAAAGTAAAGCATCTCTGGTATGTAGACTGCAAAACAATCCAATACCTCAAATCACATAATGAAAATAGTAATGTTTTAAAAATTGGTGACTTTGTTGTCAAACACACTGACCAGTGACTCAATATTTACAAGATTGGACAAAGGCAGAGTAATAGTTGCTTTTCTGGTGCTGGGATCATAGATGCCTTAAGGACTCTAAAGTTCCTCACATTAGACATAAGATTATGGCTAGTGGTTGTCCATGTGGGTGTGAATGACTTGAGCTACGCAGCCCTGAGATACATGTAGAAATATGTTGAATCTCACCATGCATATGTCCAGTGCAGGCAAGACTTGTCCTGAGTAAAATCCTTCTTTCACCAGGAATGATATCAGCATCCAAGAAAAGATGACTTCATCAACTTGGGGGGATCCAATAAGTGTTACGCTGTTAGCATATGATGAGATGACTGACAGTCCACCATACATAATCAAGGATGGCCTGCATGTCTCATTTCACAACTTCTGCATACTAACTAAAACCCTCACTGCTACCATAATGCCCTTTTTAGGCAGATATTCGCTTATGGACCTCTTAATGGAGCAGATATTAATGTATCCTTTTCCAGCCACAAACAATTCCATATTCTTCTCAGCACCAGAAGTCTGAATAGCAAATTGTCTGATCTTGAGGGTCTTCTGCAGCTTGAATACATACATATTCATATAGTTACTGAGACTGGGTTTCATCTTAAAGATCACACTCCCTCCATACTTGTTTTTTTGCTTTCCTTATATTCAGCCAGATGTAAACTGTTCTCATGGGTCAAGGAGCACATAACCTGTAGACAAATTCTCATAGACTCAAAAACTGAACTTAGTGAACTCCAATATAACCTGAAAAAGACAAGCTGTCAAATTACAGCATGCTACAGGATACCACCAAGCCCCCTGATGACCACATAAGATTCCTAAATGTACTTTAGGAGGTACCTATAACTAAACATGCCTTTATAACAGGTTATGTCAGGTACCCCTCAGTAAACTAGAGCATCTATACCTCCACAGTGGGGTATGCCTAGAAATATTAAGACTTTTTACATAAAAAAAATCCTGGGTAAAACAGTTAAACCAAATAGAGGACATAATATTCTTAGCCTTGTCCTAAGTAAAATGACCACTACATGTATCAACCCTCTATTTTCTCTGCTTCTGGCTTTGTCCAAACTTGTAACCTTCTCTTTGAAAATCTCTAAAACCCCCTGCACTCACATTTTCTGAATACAAGGATTTCAGTGGGTCAGACTTCTTCAAACTACATGACGAGCTGTCTAAATTCATTTGTAGTATCATACGACTCAACAGCACAGCTGCTGTTTACATAAAGGAGTTCTATTCCAACATAGATAAGTGCCTAGATCTGGCCATCCCTACTAGATCCAAATATAATGGGAAGTTTAAGAGCAAGCCCCTCTGGTGGTCCATCACTATCTTAACTTGCAACATTTTTTTGTATATACTGTTGTAATCAATATCATATTATTGTATTAAAGCCAACAACCTGTAATGTTGATTACTATTGCTGCAACTTTGAATCTCTGTCATGCACATGATGTGGAGCTTTTCTCCCCGGGCATCCGCTGAAAAAGGACCTGTGTCCAGTCGAAATTTCCTGGTAAACAAATGTAAATAAATAAATCCGCTTAAGTAAACAAGATAAAAAATCTTAAATCATACCATGGATCTAAAATTCCTCATATTAAAGATTACTTCAAGAATATCAGTACAGAATCAAAAGCTGCTATCAGAGCCAGTAAGTCAAATCATAAACTTAAATTAGCTTCTGAAGTCAAAGGTAATTATGTTGGTTATTATTTATATTTAAAGACTAAGAAATAACACACAGCAGTGTTCTGAACTTATCCAAAATGGTACTACACACTCAGACCCAGTAGACATAGCAAATATATTAGCAGACAAATTTATTGCAAATTTCACAAATGAAACAACTGTCTTAATTCCATACATTTCTGAATACCTTAAACCTCTTTGATCTCCAAGTACCATGTTCTGAAGGTGCACTCTAATAGGTTCATAGGTGTGTGCTAATGGCCCTGGAGCAGTTACAAACCTAGCCCATAGAAGTGCCCTGGCATCATGCCACCTGACTTTAATTCCCAGTGCCTCTATCAAGTAGAGCCACTGGAGTGATCCCTGGGGTGAACTTTCTATTACCCATTCACTCATCAAGATTTCCCTCTTGAAGAGGGACAGCAAGGTGCTCTGCTTGACATGTATGGAAAGTCTATTCCAGAGCATGGGCAGTCTCTGGGTGAGGAACCTGTCCTCCCCAGCATGTTTTGTTGATTGTGGTAATGTGGTTGACATCTCTGGATTGTGTGGTGTGGAGGGATTGAGATTTCCTTAGATGCAGGATTTCTAATAAAGCTGGGTGGGTCAGACATGGCTTTGTAAGTCAAGCAGAGATCGCCTCCAAATAGGCAATATGAGACAGAGAATAGCTGGAGTCGTTTGAGTCTGTGTTTAATGCCTAGGATCCTCTTCATGAAGTACTTCTGTGGTCTGTCTGGCTGTTGCAGGTGTCTCGTGAGGTACATGTCAAATGGGGCATTATACTCGATGATTGGTCTAATGAGGGAAGAGTAGAGAGAGACGATGACTTCTTTCTTCCTGGATGCAAAACCCTTGGTAATGAGATGTGCTACATAGAAGGACTTTCTGACCACAGTGGCAATGTCGTGGTCGAAGGAGTGGTTGCTGTCAACCTGCATCCCTAGATCTCTTATAATGCCTTCAATGTTCAGTGGGTTCCCATCGATGTGGTAATAAGTTGGGAACTGAGTTTTTATCAAAGGGGATGACTATGCATTTTTTGGCATTGAGCTTAAGGCCATGGTTTTGACACCAGTCATTGGTCTCAGTGAGGCCTTTCTGTAGGATGGCTGCATCACTTGGTGAGTTAATAATGGCTCCCAGCTTTGCAGTTGTCTGGAAACTTTGTCAGCCAGAGTCCCTTTGTGTTGGCCTTGACTTCTGAGAAGTAGATGCCGAACAGGAGAGGAACCAGGACCAATCTCTGTGACTGGTTAGTAGTCTGATTTGGAATCTGCTACTTTTACACTGTGTGTTCTATCTGTGAGCCAATTTGCATCCCTCCTAGTGATATAGGGGTTGATGCCTTGTTTAGTGAGTTTATCAATAATGCCTATGTGAGGAATGGTATCAAAGGCCTTGGCCAGATTGAGGTAGACTGTATGCACTGCCTTACCTTCATCCACAGCCCTGGTGACTGACTCAAAAAAGTCAACCAGGTTCAGCAGGAGTGATCTCCCTTTCACAAAGCCACATTGCATGGGGTCTTGAGTTTGGAGATTTCCTCTATCTTTGTTAATCAGGTCCATGATGATGATGTGCTTGCACTCCATAGCTTTACATATCAGACTCATCAGGCTAATGGGATGATAATTCCCAGGGTCTGTAGTCGCTCCCCCTTTATGGAGAGGGATGACTGTAGCAGTGTGCCATTCGGTAGGGACAAAGCCTGAGGTGAGGCTGTGACTGAAAAGGGTACACAGATGTGGTGCCAGTTCGCTTTGTAGTTCATGTAAAACACAGCCAGGGATATTATAGGGTCCCATGGAAGCTTTATTCTTGGCCTTTGACAATGCAGCTTTAACCTGTGCTGTGGTAATGCTGGGTGCCTGGCATTCTTCTGGTATTGTGACTGGTCCTTTAGGGGGAGAGAGTGGTGTAAAGTTGGCATTGAATCTGTCTGCCAGTATGTTGGCAATGTCTGTTGGCTCAGTATAGGAGGTATCATTGTGCAGTAACTCAAAGCAAATCTGGGTATTGCAGTGGAGGTTCTTGTTATAACTATAGAAGGCTTTGTGATTGTTTTTAGTGTCTGCCACAATTCTGCCTTTGTAGCTGGCTTTGGAGGATTTGATGGGGGGATCTCAACTTTTTGCTGAAGCTAATTAGGGAGTTTTTCCAGTCTTGGGACTTCACCTTTTTCTGCAACAGTTTCTTCCTTCTGTTGTAGAGTTTATTAATGGCAGGGGACCAACAGACTGGCTTCCTTTTTTTTGGAGAAGAGTGTCTTGGTTCTGTGGGGTATGGCTAGGTCCATGCATTTATGTACATGTTCGTACAGTGCATTGGTGTATGATTTGGCAGTCATGCACCAATTTTCCATTGGCATGGGTGCCATGAAGTTAGCCACCTCTGTTTTAGGAGCCCAAACTCAGCTTTGGAGAAGATTTTCAAGGTGGTTACCTTTGCGGGGTGTGTGGGTGAGATGTGGATTTCCATGGTGATTAGTTTATGGTTGGATCTGACCAGGGAGGGATTGACTTTTGGTGTGGAGCAATGGTCGCCCATGTTAGTAATAACCAGGTCAAGGATGTTGCTTCCTCCAATGGTGGTCAGAATGAGCTGGTCCAGGGCATTGGAACTGATGAATTCCGGGAAGCAGTGGGCAAGTATATTAGTGCTTGAGTAGTTTTCTCAGTTGATGGCGGGATAGTTGAAGTCTCCTAGTATGAGAGTGTTGGATTGGACCTTGATTGATTCCAGGGTGCTTAGGAATGTGGAGTGAGAGTCTAGGGACATGGTTGGGGACCTATAGCAGGCTATGACCTGGATCACTGTCTTACCCAATGTTAGTTGTACTTGTATCTGAAGTATCTTAGATGTGTTATGCTGGGCTACTAGTCTGGAGGTGTGCATATCCTTTATAAATATGGAGACACCACTGCCTTTGTAGCTTCAGTCCATGTTTCAGGGCCAAAAGGTGTGGAATGAGTTGTAGCTTGGTAGTGCAGGGGTGTTTCTGCCGCTTTAAACCAGGTCTCCATTACAGCACAAGTGTCAATGTTCCCATTTTGAGGAGTGCTTCGAGTGAGTGCATCTTGAGATTTTGACTTCTAGCACTGAGCAGCATGACCCTCAGAGTGCATTTATTTATAGCTGTTACAGTGGTAATTTGGTCTTTGGGACACCGCCTAAAAAAGGCACTGTAGGGGTGGCAAGAGCCTTAGCCAGTACCATGAAACCCAGGGATGACAGATGCAGGAGGTCTGTCGGTCATGTCATCCCAAGCAGACAGATACTGGATCCCTTAGAATGACACCAGAAACTTAGCCGATTGTTGAAGTCAATCATTTTTTGTTTGTACTGCGGTATCATTCTGGGTGATGGTAGGATACTGCTCAGGGCTAGGGTCTTGCCCACCTGGGCCACATAATCGAGAGCTCCACCATGTCTCTCTTCATGTAGTCCAGGGAGGTGCGTCTCAGGTCATTCACACCCACATGGACAAACACAGAGTCATACTTGCACTTGTTGTGGAGTGACCTGAGTGCATGTGTTGTGTTAGATTTTGGCACCTGATAGAGAGCTTACTGTTACCTTCTCCTTATTCATCCTAGTAAGTGGGACATCTGTGTGCCTCACTATTGAGTCACCTATGATTAGTGTATTGGGCAAGGTGCTTAGCCTTAGGGGCTTAGGTTGAGAGGCAGACTATGGAGGTGAACTGTGTGTCCTGTGGTTTGTGCTGTGTTGTGGTGGTAGAGTGCGTTTCTGTCTTGGAGGTCTCTGCTGTTTGGGTAAATTTCTCTCGAGAGCCTCTGCGAAGGTTGGTGTGTGGTTTGTGTTTTTACATGAGAGCTGTGATGGTGGGTGTTGTGGAGGGCTGTGTGTACCATGTAGGGTGGTGCAGGTCTTGACCTTCTCCTGAAGACCAGCTAGTCCGGTCTTGGCTGGAGAGTGCATAGCTTCCAATTTGGTGATATAAGTGCATATCTCACAAGTCTGAGTGTTGGGAGGTAAGAGGAGAGGGTTGCCTGTGTACATGAGGCAGTTGCTACACTGCTTCAGAATGCTCGTACCAGGTTAATAGGAGCAGGCACAGGAAATTGCCCTTTAATCATGCCAGGAGGGGTGGTCATAACTATTAAGTACTGGAGCTATTTCCATGTAGAATGACTAGTGCTGATGGCACTTGGGTATGCTACAATAATTGCTACAAAAAACTGTTGAAGTGCAAAGCAATTAAGCTGTTTGAAGTGCAAGAGAGAAAGAGAGAACTAGTAAGATCTAAGGGAAAAACTGAAGAGCAGACTTTCTGGCAACAGTAATAGTTTACCTCAGCTTGGCGCTACAGTGTGGAGCTTAAACAACTGCAAACGCTGGCTTTTAAACCAGAAAGTTAAAAGGGATGGAAAAACTGCCCAAACAGCCAATAAACTACAATTTCTGGGCCAGAAACCTCTCTTCTTGTCTTAGATGGGCTACCTAGTGCTTACCACTCCCACTGATGAGCTAGAAGGCTTCCCTCCAACACAGAAAGGCTTGGGCGGGTGCTCAGAAGCTTACAAACAGTCCTGGATACAGAAAATCTCTATCTGGACTAGACTAGTTATAGTAAAGGCAGGAAACAAGCTTAGAGCTTTTTTTTTTTTTTTTACAGAAAAGCAGCTAAAACAGCAGTAAAAACAATCCAAATGCAATGCAAGCTAGCAGACTTGAGTGTGTAGCAATATTAAAGCAAATACAGTTTAATAAATGCAATTAAATTAAAAACAAATAAAAATAAGTGCAGAAAGCAGTAAATTAGGAAAAATCAAAATGAAGGCACTCAGAGTATCAGAAAAACATGTTAGCAAATATATAAATAATTCGGTCAAGCAAAAATTAAGACAGTGCAGAAATCTGAACAGTTAAAAAGTGCCAAAAATATATACTTATCAGCTCTATATTTCCAGATTGTTTGAGAAACACGCACAGTCAGAACACAGAGATTCTAGCAATGGTATGCAGGACTTTATGGAGGGAAGGGTTTTCTTTAAGGGTTTGTCCACAAGAGTGTAGACCACAAGAACCTTCTTAAATGTAAAGTAACTCGCCTGAAGCACAAATGCTAAGACCAAAACTTAAAATGCTTAGAATAACAGATACATTTAATTAGGCTACTAACAAGCAATATTAAATGCAACAGAATAAACGCACTCGAACACTTAAGAGCAAACAGCAAAAATAAGGTGATAAAGTATGAAGAACACAATTACAGTAAAAGCATATTAATAAAGTGTACAATTTTTTTTTTTTTTAATGGAGAGGGAGGAAACAGAAGTGTTCAAAGTCAAAGAAGCAATGGGGTAGTCCTGCCCAAATAATCTCACTGCACTATGTTGAGTGATCAAATGAGATTGGACTGGGAGCAGTGACCAAGATCAGATTTACAACAAGGGCGGGCAAATCCAAAGCGAACATGTTTAAGACTACAAGAACACTTGGGAGGGCAGGGAAAAAAAACAGTGCAGACAACAACAAAGGACAGAAGCAATACAGCAAATATATAAATAATAAAGCAAATATATAAATACAGCACAGTGCAAACTGAGTTGCAAAAAGTCTACTTATCGGTTTGAAATATCAGATGGGAAAAGATTCCAACCCTGCTCACAGTCAGGAGAATTTAGCTTTCTGCTATATCAGCTGTGCACAAATATCAAAAATACTATTTCAATGGGCCTGATAATTTACTTGGCTACTGAATAAATAGCATCAAACGTGCTCTTATGGAATCCTTCCTTCAAACTGATTAAACTGAGCTTAGCTAAATGATTTAAACTTGAAGTATGTTGCACTGTAATGGTGATGCCCCTACAAAACAGCAGCTGTGTCATGACCTGCGAAACAATAGACCCATTAGTCTGACTAATCTGATTTGCAAGGCCGTGGAATGCATCATGTCTGACCTCATAAACTATGACATGAAAAAACCTCATCAAACTAAACCCACATTAGTTGGCTTTGTCATAGGGAGATCCTACCTACTCACTTATATTTTTTTAGAAGATCACATAAGCTGGTAGAGAGACGTCATTCTTTTCATATAGCTTATTTGGATCCAGTTAACGTAT